>NC_063192.1:37293484-37325984 GCF_017589495.1 Alosa alosa | reverse complement strand
TTTAACATGATTATTATTATTTTATTTATTTATTTTCAATTTGCTGTGTTGTCTGTTTTGTATGTCTTAGTGTCACGGAGGCGCTGGCGACTACGCCGCTCCGTCTGGCATCTTTTGTGTTTGTTATTTTTAAAATGTTTTTTTTTGTCATGTGGTGTCAGCGCTGGCGATTCGCCCGCTCTGTCTGGCATTTTTGTCTTAAAGTCTTTTGTTTTTGTCAATGTCTTGTATGTGGAGCGCTTTGGGTTGCACTTTGTGCATGTTAAATGCGCTATACTAAATAAAACTGACTTGACTTGACTTAATTCAAAACAGTCTTTAATTTACAAGGTCAGCCTATATGAACCAATTAATTAACTTATTAATGTAAGTACAATCGTTTTGGGAAACAGAGATGTTGGTTAGTTGAACGACGCATCGTACCATGTTAGTAAAAAGCTAGCCTCTGTAGTTGTACGGGAAATGCACCCCAGCATAGCAACTGCTTTATATGGCATAGCAACCACCATATATACCCTAGCAACACACTAGCAACTACCACTATAAAGTCAACCATACAACAACCAGCATAGCAACCAACACGATTACCATACCAACCAGCATACCACCTGCTTTATTTAGCACAGCAACCACCATATACAGTATACCCTAGCAACAACCTAGCAACCACCACTATAATGTCAACCTAGCAACCACCATAGCAATCAATATGATTAACCTAGCAACCAGCATAGCAACTGCTATATTTGACATGCAAACATATGAACCCTAGCAACCATCTTAATTACCCTAGCAACAACCACAATAATGTAATTTATATATTTTTTTTACCCAGGGACATGGCCTGAGATTGGCATAAAAAAGGAGCATTAAACCCCAATGAAGCCATGTCCATTTCAAGTGTAGGGGTGAGAAAAGTTATTTTGGGATGTTTTTTAACCAGGGGTGACCTGAAGATCTTATCAAAGTAAATGTTAACACTAAAACAAGGGGCTAAATTAAGGTTCTGGAGGAAAAGATGCCGAGAGACCTACCCCAATCCCAAGGCGGCATTGGACCGTTAAACCACACAATGATCCAAAACATACAGCCAAATAAGGCAAGAAATGGTTAATAGAGAACAATAACATTTTAGAATGGCACAGTACTCTGGGCCAGATGTGGGCCAGAACGCCCACTTCAGGTGTATTTGATTCGCAACGTGCACGTAAAAACATGGCGAGGTACAAACAGGAGGAAAACAATGACAAGCCAGCTGGAACCTGCTGTGCTCTCTCCCTCTCATGCACACTCAAATGCGTTCCCAATTAAATGCAGTAGCATAACATAGTTGGATCTGCTGCAATGGAGATACTATGTATTTCGATGCTGTTTTAACATTGACATTGTAAACGCTCTCTAAGAAGAGTGTAAAGCAGTTTGCAGTAGCCTAAAGTTAACCACAACGTCGTCTATCGCTGGAAAAAAATAGCGAGTGGCCTATGATAACCTAATTAAATGCTCGGCAGGCTGGATTAAAGTGCGTGGCGGGCCAGATCTATGATAAACGCTCGGCGGATCGGATTGAAGTGTGCGGGCCGTAGTTTGGACACCCTTGCTTTAAAGCAACATAATACAACACAATTAAATTATTTGTGCAAGTGTAGTAGGATCATGACCCTTTTAGTTGGTTTAGTGACTAAAACGCTAAGGTGTTGAATATTATAACACTCTTATTGGGGCATAGATATCAACTCTTCCATGGTGTTGCTTTAAAGAAGATAAGGTGTCAGCCCTGAATGAGTTACTGAGAGATGAGCTACTGGAACATGCGGCGGCCCCGCAGGTCAATACTGGACAGGTGTGCGCTGGATGGGCGGAACTGGACTTTAACAGGTGTGATCTGGACAGGTGTGTGCTGGATGGGCGGAACTGGACTTTAACAGGTGTGATCTGGACAGGTGTGTGCTGGACTTTAACAGGTGTGATTCTGTCTGTGAACCCTGTTATTAAGTATATATACTCTTTTAATCCTGTGAGGGAAATTTGGTCTCTGCATTTATCCCAATCTGTGAATTAGTGAAACAAACTCAGCACACAGTGAACACACAGTGAGGTGAAGCACACACTAATTCCGGCGCAGTGAGCTGCCTGCAACAACAGCGGCGCTCAGGGAGCAGTGAGGGGTTAGGTGCTTTGCTCAAGGGCACTTCAGCCGTGCCTACTGGTCGGGGTTCGAACCGGAAACCTAGAGGTCTGCACGGGACTGATTGTTCAGTCCCGCACCCGCCCGCTCCCGCAATATTCTGTCCCGCTCCTGCATTAATGTGTCATTTTTAGTCCCACTCCCGTACGCATCTGTAACATTATGTCCTGCTCCCGCCCGCATCTGTAACATGATGTCCTGCTCCCGTACGCATCTGTAACATGATGTCCTGCTCCCGCCCGCTAAAGCCCGCATGCAGGAGGGACAGCCTATTCAGTTTTTCTTTCTGTCTCACGAAAGGAGCACACACACCTGAGAAAGACTCCAGATGTCTGATTTTAAGTTTCTTGGTTCTGAATGTAGGCTAACAACTGAAGTAGGCCTAGTCTGGTGCCCTCTTCCTCTGTCATGCTTTCGATTTCGAGTTTTGACAATGAGCAGCAGGAACAAATTGAACCCACGTAAACAATAGGCCTATAGGCCTGCTATCCTAGCCTGACGAGCCAAACCCACATTTAAATGTAGGGTCTGGGCACTCACCGTTCGCGGTGCTCAGTCCGAGGGGCGGGATAATCAGTTGTCTTTCAAATTCCCTCTGTACGCAATAGGACAGCGGCAGCGCTATGAGTCCCATGTGTTTCCCACCAGGGGAGCTAGTTGGCTAGTTCAAACGTTTGCCAACTTAATAAAAAGCTTAACTTTCGTGTCACACTGTTCGCCAACAGCAACATCCATCTTATTTGTTTTCAAGTAGCAGGGAATTCAAGCCAAACTGTTGCAACTCTGCCATCAATCATTATGTTAAGCCCACCTAACGACTCTATACACGATTTCATTGGCCTGATTAAGTTTTGATTTCTGGAGCTCACAAGCCAACGGAGAGTTGCTAGACTAGCCCTAGGCCGCTAGGGGCGCGTCTATATTTCTAGGCTACTGCTATGCTATACTAATGCTGCCTAACAGAACATCCAGCTGAACTATAGTTATGAACACTACTTTAATCATTTCCATATGTAATTTTATGCACATATTTAATTTGCGGGAATGCAGTGAATCATCGGTTTGTCCCGCACCCGCGAACGCACCTCTCTCATCCCGCCTGCTCCCACAAAGAGCTTTCAAAAGTTGTCCCGCGCCGCACTCTTTTGCGTCGGGACCCGCGGGTCTACCGCGGGAGTGCAGACCTCTACCGGAAACCCTCCGCTTACAAGTCCGAAGCGCTAACCACTAGGCCACGGCTGCCCAGTAGGAGCAGGCAAAGATGATAGCTTTTTCTGTAGGTGAACTTCAGAGGTCTATTCTGCCATGCCGCTGCAAAACGTTTCTGCTACGCATCCAAACACACACACACAGGAAAAGCCCATCTCCAAAGACTTGTGTTAATTAAACTTCATTTGAGGATGCAATTGAGCTTAATTAAAGAAGAGTGTATCCTTTCTGCGGCAGGCTTTAGAGGAAAGCGTGTGTGTGTGTTTGTGTAGTGTGTGTTTGTGGTGTGTGTGTTTGTGGTGTGTGAGTGTGTGTGGTGTGTGTGTGTGCTTCAGAGGGAAGCATGTGTGTGTGTATAGTGTGAGTGTGTGGTCTGTGTGTAGTGTGAGTGTGTGTGGTGTGTGTGTGTGCTTCAGAGGGAAGCATGTGTGTGTGTGTGTGTGTTTGTGGTGTGTGGTGTGTGTGTAGTGCGAGTGTGTGTTTGTGGTGTGTGTGTGTTTCAGAGGGAAGCGTGTGTGTGTGTTTGTGTAGTGTGAGTGTGTGTTTGTGGTGTGTGTGTAGTGTGAGTGTGTGCTTCAGAGGGAAGCATGTGTGTGTGTGTGTGTGCTTGTGTAGTGTGAAACGTCCCACATACTCGACGCACCTGACCAGTAGCGCGACAATGTGACGTCACAGAAGCGCTGTAACCATTGTGTGTGCACAGGTAGATAGATAGATGGATATATAGATAGATACTTTAGTCATCCCAAGGGAAATTTTAATCATTTCAACAGTTTAATTAGCTGGCTAGCTAGCTAGCAGCTGGCTGAGTTTGTGTAATTTCCTGAAGTGGAAAGAGATTTTGTTCAGGCCTTAATAGATATCCTTTGTTTGAAAATAAATCGTTTCTATTCTTTCCTCTTAATTCCATGTGTTGCAACTCTCACTGGTAACTTTGTTAACTTATTTAGCAAACTATTAAAAATTCACGACTGTAACAAAACGCTGCAACTCTCGCTTGCCCTCGAACTAGTCCTTCCTGTTTCCGCCTTGTCGCGCTCGTCTGAAAAAAAATGAGTGGTGCGCTACCGTGTGCTACACGGCCAAAACCCTGGCGCGCCAGAGAGATCTACGCCATTTTGACGTCACATTGTCGCGCTACCGTGTGCTACACGGCCCAAACCCTGGCGCGCCAGAGAGATCTACGCCATTTGACGTCACATTGTCGCACTACCGGTCGGGTGCGTCCAGAATGTAGAAGCCCTGAGTGTGTGTTTGTGGTGTGTGTGTGCTTCCGAGGGAAGCATGTGTGTGAGTGTGAGTGTGAGTGTGTGTGTGTGTAGTGTGAGAGTGTGTATATGGTGTGTGTGCTTCAGAGGGAAGCATGTGTGTGTGTATAGTGTGAGTGTGTGTTTGTGGTGTGTGTGTGCTTCCGAGGGAAGCATGTGTGTGAGTGTGAGTGTGTGTGTGTAGTGTGAGTGTGTGTATATGGTGTGTGTGCTTCAGAGGGAAGCATGTGTGTGATAGTGTGAGTGTGTGTTTGTGGTGTGTGAGTGTGTGTGGTGTGTGTGTGTGCTTCAGAGGGAAGCATGTGTGTGAGTGTGAGTGTGTGTTTGTGGTGTGTGTGTGTGTGTGAGTGTGTGTATATGGTGTGTGTGCTTCAGAGGGAAGCATGTGTGTGATAGTGTGAGTGTGTGTTTGTGGTGTGTGTGAGTGTGTGTTTGTAGTGTGTGAGTGTGTGTGGTGTGTGTGTGTGCTTCAGAGGGAAGCATGTGTTTGTGTGTGTGTGTGCTTCAGAGAGAAGCATGAGAGCATAATGGAGCCGCTTGCTCAGCTGTGGAGATAAACGAGTGGTGTGTGTGTGTGAGTGTGTGTGTGTATATGAGTGGTGCTTGTCTTGCAGAGAGTGATGCCCTCATTTGCCACTGCTAATGATATGAAACAATGTTAGTCTTGGCAGTGTGTGTGTGTGCGTGTGAGTGTGTGTGTGAGCGCGTGTGTGTGTGAGAGCGCGCGTGTGTGTGAGCGTGTGTGTGTGAGCGTGTGTGTGTGTGTGAGCGTGCGCGTGTGTGTGAGCGTGCGTGTGTGTGTGTGTGTGTGAGTGTGTGTGTGAGCGTGTGTGTGTGAGTGAGCGTGTGTGTGTGTGTGTCGTAGCTGCGTTCACCCTCCTCTCACCTTAAGGGGCTGCTTTGTGTGTTGTGCGACTACTTCCCCCTCCTCTAATTGGTTAATGAGCAATTAGAGCAATTAGGCAAATAGCTTTGACATCTTGATGCTGAAACATCTGGATTTTGAGGCAAACACCAGCGCTTTGAAAAAAATGTATTTGTATCCATTTTCGCATCAGAGAGCAAGACTAATTTATACACTGCTTGGAAAAACTATTATATTTTTGTCTGTGTGCCTTTATGTACCTGTGTGTGTGTGTGTGGGCATATATGTGTTTGTGTCAGTGTATGCACCTGTGTGTGTGTGTGTCAGTGTATGCACCTGTGTGTGTGTGTGTGAGTCAGTTGTAACAATTCAACCCTATATTTTATATAAGACATGAACGCTACTAAATTTAGAAGGAAATAATTCGGACACCAGTCATTTAAGTTTAACGTAGGCCTGCCGTTTAGTGAGACTTCACGTTCACGTTATGTTTCTTTTTTCAATTAACTGAATTCATACATGCAACAAACTCCATAAAATAACCCCTCCCCAAACAACAGAAATATATAGCTCAGTCCAAGCATGTACATTTAAACTCAACCACTTTGTTCTACAAAGCCCCAACCCCAAAATTCATATAAAGCGCTCCCGCAGCTTCAGGTGCGCACAATGTCCAACAGAAAAAAAGGAGTCACTTCTCGAAACAGAAACATGCAATAATCCCAATAGTCCCGTAATCAAAAATCCATAAAAATAAACTGTAGGCCTACACCGAAGGCCTGAATGTTCAAAATGTCCCGCTGCTTCTTCGGTTCTCTCCAGACAGTAGCCACTCCAGCGGGAGGAGCGTTAATCGGTATCTCGCACGAAGTGTGCTGAGAATAGGATGCATGTAGCGTCTATTTCCTCAATCTCTCGTAAATGTTTACTCTCCCAAAAGGCATTTCCCGTCTGGCCTCCCCGCTACCCTTTTAAAACCTTCCTCCCCTCAGGCATAGGCCAGGTGAGCATCTCACGTGACCTCTCTACGTACAGGTACCAGGTAGCCAAAACAAAATACATTTGCCAGTACATTTTCATTTTAAACATTTCTGTGTAATATTCATAAAACTCAAAGTGAAGGCTTTTACCAACATAATTTTCAAGTAGGAAATTAAATAAACATTTTAGTTATTATCCCTTCTTATATATTATTCAATTTATAGGACAATAAACACATGTACAGGTTACACAGTGTATGCACATATATGGCCTGGTGAACTTCTCAAAGTAAACGGTAACACTAAAACTTGAGATTTTTGGTGGAAAAGATCAGGCAGTCTGCCGAGAGACCTCCCCCAATGGGCATCATTGGACCATTAAACCACACAATGACCCAAAAACATACTGCCAAACAAAGCAAGAAAGGGTTAACTGAGAACAATATCAACATTTTAGAGTGCCAGAGCCAGAGTCCAGACTAGAGGGTGACACGGGAATCAATTGTCGCTCCCATCCCAAGCCAACACAAATACTCCCGTCATCCGTCATATCCCGATCATGTGACTCCCAAAAAAAAAAATCCTGTCCTGCAAAATCCCGAGAGAAAAGCTCCCGAATCCTGTCCTGCTCCCGTTTCATTCCCTATGTTGTCTAAAGCATTGGTTACCAAAGACTGGGTCGCGACCCACAGGTGGGTCGTAGGAGATTTTATTTGGGTCGCAAGCATAGTGACAATTTATGTTGTGTAATAGGCCTAGCTTATTATACCTTGTATAGCTTAGTAACTCCCTCTGTGCATTTTTGCATTTAAATAGCTCTGAAACTGGGAGCGAACACCGCCAGAGTGTGGATATCACTCGCAAAATGAAACAATATTTCTGTCTGGCGCCTTCCATGGACCTCACAGTTGCAAAATGCAAGGGACAAGAATCAGTCTATATTTGCACGAACAATAACGGACATCAGCTCTTCAATATGGCCCGTTAATAATCTAGAAAGTATAATTTTAAATCGTAAAAAAAAACCCTGCTGTCAACAACTAGACATCCATAGACCGGACATTTAAGGACATAGGCTGCAGATAGTTTCAATTGTAGATAGGCCTCTTTAAAGTTAATAGCAGTCTCCTCACATTCCATCTGATTTCGGATTTAAAACAAACAAAAGTGCATTAGATTAGGCTATAATGTAAATGGACATGTAAACAAACAAAAGTGCATTAGATTAGGCTATAATGTAAATGGACATGTAAACAAACAAAAGTGCATTAGATTAGGCTATAATGTAAATGGACCTGTAAACAAACAGAAGTGCATTAGATTAGGCTATAATGTAAATGAGTAGTAATTATCATGAACTATCTGTCAAAATAAGCCCCGCCCCCTGAAACGTCATAAATCACGTCATAACCACGCCTCCTTTTTATGCAAATTAGCCACGTGGTTGTCACCACGTGTTGTTTGTTATTGTTATTGTTTTGTGAGTCATGTGACAGTCATGTGACTGGTGTCAAACCCCTGGGCAGCCATATTGGATGTAAAGTCATGTGACAGTCATGTGTCTGGTGTCAAACAATGCCACGCCCCCTTGGCATCCATATTGGATGTAGTGTCATGTGACAGTCATGTGACTGGTGTCAAACCCCTGGGCGTCCATATTGGCCCCCAAACTCCCATGTGTGTTTTGTGGATAATGGGAAATCAGATAAACTTTGTAAGAGTTGTATATGTTTAGTGGTAAATGGAGCTAAATACAAAAAAAAAAAAAAAGAAAGAAAATGGAGTTGCCGGAACCCGGATTCGAACCAGGGATCTTTAGATTTTCAATCTAACGCTCTCCCAACTGAGCTATTTCGGCTGCAGGGCTTCAATGGTATGCAATGCATCCTACTTTGTAGGGATGGTGTTTTGTCGGGCATGTCTCTGAGTGTGTTGTTTGAGACCCCTTTCATGTAAAGGGGGGTCTGCCTACTACCCACGTACACTAGTGCTAATAACATTGTAAAAGACCTGTTTATGAGTAGTGGCGTCTGTATGCAGACACCGGTTATCTATAAACCCTCTTGTAGTGGGTGTGTTTTGCCCCGGGCGTGTCTCTAGGATTGAGATTATAAAAGCTGGGGGTGATGTATAGCTATCATTGTTAGCAGTGATTTTGAACAGAACTTACCATGGCTGACATGATTGAATGGCAAAATCAAAGAGACGGATTACACTCACCCCTGTTAGCTTAAGCTATCGAATCCTGAAATGACTTATGCACCGCAAAGGAGGAGACCTGAAACTTTGTTAATTTTCTGAGTAAACCTAATGATGGCGTGGAATACCAATGGTTGTTGAACGATGGGCTTATCGGAGGCTATGTTTTTGACAAGGAAGATCACAGTGTGAAGCTATACGCATTGACATCTCGGATTTGGCGTTTTTCAGATGACATGGGCACATTTCATTTTGTGATGCAGATTGGGTGATGTTTAGGGACTCTTGGAAGGATATTGTACAGCCTGCTATGGACAGTCGCTACACAGCATCATGGAATAGTCCAGCCTATGTCAAGTCTTACCACATGTATGCTAACTGTCTTGGGATTTCATTCGCCTGTCTAGCAGTGCATACAGAAGACCTACATATTATAATGAAAAAGATTTGAATGAATTCGCATATACACCTTGTGATGTCACGAGAGGCTGCGTTCTGGAGGGCCGCTACGTTCCCCTGAGATGGCTGCAGTCACGGACAGCTTTGGCTCCATCTGCTGGGGGAGTTGGAAACTCCACCCCTCAAACACACGATATCCCAACACACCTGAGACCGATCAGGGCCTGATGAGCTGAAGGGCTTTTTAAGGCCCAGAGACACAGTTGGTGGGAGAGTGGGATTTGAGAGACAAGCTCAAGTTGTGCTCTCAGAGGAGCTACAGACGGTCGAAGTGGCACTTTCTACCTGAAGACTGGAATACTTACCTGAAGACTGGAATACTTACCTGAAGACTGGAATACTTACCACCGGATTGGCCACGGGCTGCGGTGCTGTCTAAAGTAAGGCTGAAGACTAGTTTTCACAAAGAGATTTACCTGAGGGAATCGGGACTATGACTTTTCGTTTGAAGAGACCTTGTTTAAGTTTTGACGGTTGAACAATCAACCTTATCCTTAGTTACCTTTTTGTTAATTCCCCAGAACTTGATTAAAAACCTTCGTTATCCCCTAAATTTGTGTCCTTGCACTGCTGAACTGTCCCGCCGAGAGCCGTGTAGCCTCTCATGATATCACATATGGTGGAGAATGCGGGCATAGTTCATACGCGAATAGTGCATGTCAGAGAAGGACACTGAACTTCTGATATCCCAATTTTCTAAATTGGCCGTAGACCTCCCGCCAAACAAAATGGAGGCCATTTTGAAAGCCCTGGTGGCTGGCCAGCAAGCCCAGACGCAAGCGAACGTGGCTCTCTTGGAGGAGCAAAAGAGAGCCAACCTCCTGAAGTCAGAGGAACTGCAATTTCAGAGACAGTTGGCCGTTCGTAATGTCCGCCCAATAAGGGCGAGTGATTTTATAACCAAAATGGGGGCCACAGATGACGTTGAGGCGTACCTGCACGCCTTTGAAGCTACAGCCACGAGGGAAGCGTGGCCCAAGGTACAGTGGGTTGGACTGTTAGCCCCTTTCTGTCGGGGAATCGCTGAATGCTGTCCGGGACCTGGCCTCTGACAGGGCGCACTGACCACGGAGGCACTGAAGGCGGAGATCCTCAGCAGAGGTGGGCTCACCAAGTTTGGCATGGCCCAGCGGTTCCACAGCTGGACCTTCCAACCAGACCAGCCCCTCGTGCACAGATGCATGAACTTGTCCGGATCACGCGGGGAAATGGCTGGACCCGAGAAGAGCAATGACAGCTGCAGTAGTGGAGGCCGTGGTGGTGGACAAATACTTACGGGCCCCTGCCTTATGAGGCTAAACGGCTCATTAGTCAACAGGCCTTGACGACAGCGGACCTAACCGTGGGAAGCCGTGGAAAGGTACCAAGCCACAGCAGAGATGCTTCGGGCTTCCAGGAAGGAGCCCCCAGAGTGCGCCCCCGCCACAGACGGGAGGAGCCCGGCCCAAAGAACCCCAAGGGATCCAATCCAGCCACTTCAGGAGCTGTCCAGGCTCCAGGGGAGCCCCAAACCAGCCGGCACCAGGAAGAGGACACCGGGAGAGTGAAACCCGCCAGTGTTACCGGTGTGGGGAGATGGGACACATCTCCTGGCAGTGTGGGAAACCAGCGGATGAGCCTATGCCCACTGCTGAGTCCTCCAGCTCACCACCCGCCCACCTTTTGCTTTGCTTCGTGTGGGAGTCGAGATGGCCCAAGAACGCGACCCCCACCTGCCCGGTGACGGTGAATCACCATGATGTGGAGGCTCTGCTAGATTCCGGTAGCCGGGTCACCCTGGTGCATAAGGATCTGGTGGATTCATCGTATCTGACCCCAGGGAAAGTCCTCCCGGTCTCCTGTGTCCATGGAGACACCAGAGACTACCCCACCACTGAACTCGCGATGACCACCACCAGGGGAACCATCCTCACGACAGCGGGTGTGGTTGATTCCCTACCCGTTCCTGTCCTAATTGGGCGAGACTGCCCAGCCTTTCACCAACTGTGGAGGGAGACTCAGGAGAGGCTGACCCGAGTACCTCGGAAGCGGAGAGGTAAGACGTATCCGGAGAACCCGCAAATACAACCCTCAGAACCATTAACTCCAGCCTGTGCTCTGGTTGGCAGGTGGCAGGTGCCCAGGCTGACTCAGAGACTGGTCCAGACACGGAGGAAGAGAACATGGTCCCAGGAAGTGCTCCAATCTCCAGCGAGGAAGACGTCCATGGCACCAAAGAGCTTCCCCCTCTCACAGGCCAGTATGGTACAGCCCAGTTACAGGATCCCACTCTTACAAATGCTTTGAAGAATGTGCAGGTGATAGAGGGAGTGGTGCTAGGGGATAGGACAAGCCCTACCTACCCCCATTTTGCAGTAAACCGGGGGTTAGTGTATCAGGTGGTACAGAAAAATGGTGAGGTGCATGAACAGCTCCTTGTACCACAGCCCCACCGGGCCACCGTACTCAACCTAGCACACACCCACCCGCTAGGGGCCCACCTAGGGGTGGAGAAAACGAAAGAAAGGATCTTGCGACGCTTCTTTTGGCCAGGGGTGCACAAAACGATAGAGAACTATTGTCGTGGTTGCCCTGAGTGTCAGCGGGTGGCGCCAAAGCCCACATATAGAAACCCGCTCATTCCCTTGCCCATTATCGAGACCCCGTTTGAGAGAATTGGACTGGACATCGTTGGGCCCTTACCGAAGAGTTCCAGGGGACATCAGTACATTCTGGTCATCCTGGACTATGCAACCCGATATCCGGAGGCCATCCCGCTGAGGAAGGCTACGTCCAAACAGATCGCCAAGGAGTTGTTCCTTCTGTCAACTAGTCTGGGGCTCCCGAAGGAGATATTGACAGACCAAGGGAGTCCATTCATGTCCAAAGTTATGAAAGAACTCTGTACTCTGCTGAAAATCAAACAGCTGAGAACGTCGGTCTACCACCCCCAGACAGACGGGCTCGTCGAACGTTTTAACAAAAACTCTAAAATCCATGCTGCGGAAGGCTTATCGGGAAGATGGGCTAACTGGGATCAGCTGCTACCGTACCTACTGTTTGCGGTGAGAGAGGTACCTCAATCGTCTACTGGTTTTTCACCCTTTGAGCTCTTGCTGTCTTACAGACCCCGAGGACTGCTGGACATCGCCAAGGAGGCCTGGGAGGAGCAACCGTGCCGACAGCGGACCCTGATCGAGCATGTCGGGGCCATGAGAGAGAGAATGAAGGCTGTCTATCCCATGATGCGTGAACACATGGAGACTGCACAACGGCAACAACAAGCCTCCTACAATAGGTCTGCTCAACCCAGAGAGTTTAAGCCCGGGGACCGAGTGCTGGTCCTGGTGCCAACCGTGGAGTGCAAATTCCTGGCAACTTGGCAGGGGCCATATGAGGTCATTGAACGGGTGGGAGAGGTAAACTACAAGGTGAGGCAACCGGATAAAAGAAAGCCTGAGCAGATTTACCATGTTAACCTGTTAAAGAAGTGGCACGCCAGGGAGGCGTTGTTCAGTTGTCTACCCCCCACAGAGACCAAGGAACCAGGGAGAGAAGAGGTTCAGGTGGGTCCAAGCCTGTCCCCACATCAACGGCAGATGGCCCTGGAGTTGGTGGATCGCAACCGAGATGTCTTCTCCTCCCTACCTGGGCACACGGAGGTGGTCCAACACGAGATCCGCACCATGCCTGGCAAAACGGTAAACCAGCGCCCTTACCGCGTGCCGGAGGCTCGTAAAGTGGTGATTCAGGAGGAGGTAAGGAAGATGCTGGAGCTGGGGTGATCGAAGAGTCCCAAAGTGCCTGGGCAAGTCCCATTGTACTGGTTCCCAAACCAGACGGGTCGGCACGATTTTGCAATGACTATCGGAAATTAAATGAAGTGTCCGAAGTTTGATGCGCACCCCATGCCTCGGGTGGATGACTTGATAGACTCCCTTGGGGCATGCTCGCGCTCATAACCACCCTTGACCTCACCAAAGGCTACTGGCAGGTGCCCCTGACCCCGGCGTCGAAGGTGAAGACGGCCTTTGCCACAGGGGGGGCTCTACCAGTATACCCGGCCCGTTTGGTCTCCACGAGCCTGCCACGTTCCAGCGTTTGATGGACCGCGGCCCTCGCACCCACAAGAGGTACGCTGCAGCATATTTGGACGATGTAGTCATCCAAAGTCCCGATTGGGCCAGCCACTTGCCCCGGGTACAGGCTGTGATTGATTCACTCGGGGAAGCAGGGCTCACGGCAAACCCAAAAAAGTGTAGGCTGGCCTTCAGCGAGACGAACTACTTGGGGTACACCATTGGGCGGGGGTTGGTCAAGCCTCAGGAAGCCAAGTTGCGGGCCATACAGGACTGGCCACGGCCCATCACCAAAAAACAGGTGAGGTCATTTTTGGGCCTAGCCGGCTACTACAGACGGTTTATTACGGATTTTGCTACCATTGCTGCACCTCTAACAGAGCTGACAACCAAACGCCACTCACAAATGGTGAGGTGGACTCCCGAGGCGGAGGCGGCCTTCGTCGACCTGAAGCAAGTCCTGTGTTCCAGTCCGATCCTGGTGGCGCCGGACTTCAAGAAGGACTTCATTGTCCAGGCGGACGCTTCGGAGGTGGGTCTGGGTGCTGTACTCGCCCAGGCACATGACGGTGAGGAACATCCCGTTCTCTACCTCAGCAGGAAGCTACTTCCAAGGGAGAGGAACTATTCCACTGTGGAAAAGGAATGCCTCGCTGTGACCTGGGCCCTGGAATCCCTGCGGTTCTACCTCCTGGGTCGACGGTTCACGGTGGTGTCGGATCATGCCCCTCTACAGTGGATGGCCAGGAACCGGGAGACTAACAGTAGGATTACCAGATGGTTTTTAAGCTTGCAAGCATTTAACTTTTCTGTTGTTCACAGGGCTGGCAAGCGCCACGGCAATGCGGATGCCCTGTCCCGGCGCGACGCCTTCTTCGCCTCCTTCACCCCGACGAGGACGTCGGTCTCGAGGGGGGGGATGTGTGATGTCACGAGAGGCTGCGTTCTGGAGGGCCGCTACGTTCCCCTGAGATGGCTGCAGTCACGGACAGCTTTGGCTCCATCTGCTGGGGGAGTTGGAAACTCCACCCCTCAAACACACGATATCCCAACACACCTGAGACCGATCAGGGCCTGATGAGCTGAAGGGCTTTTTAAGGCCCAGAGACACAGTTGGTGGGAGAGTGGGATTTGAGAGACAAGCTCAAGTTGTGCTCTCAGAGGAGCTACAGACGGTCGAAGTGGCACTTTCTACCTGAAGACTGGAATACTTACCTGAAGACTGGAATACTTACCTGAAGGCTGGAATACTTACCACCGGATTGGACACGGGCTGCGGTGCTGTCTAAAGTAAGGCTGAAGACTAGTTTTCACAAAGAGATTTACCTGAGGGAATCGGGACTATGACTTTTCGTTTGAAGAGACCTTGTTTAAGTTTTGACGGTTGAACAATCAACCTTATCCTTAGTTACCTTTTTGTTAATTCCCCAGAACTTGATTAAAAACCTTCGTTATCCCCTAAATTTGTGTCCTTGCACTGCTGAACTGTCCCGCCGAGAGCCGTGTAGCCTCTCATGATATCACAACCTAAAGTGGAGTATCTTTGGAAAGACCGGCATGTTCTAAGTGATGTTTTCAAAAAGGTTGATAGATTGTTCAAATGGAGTGCTGGTTTGGAAAGATACCAGGGGCCAAGGCATGTCTCTTCCAGGCGTGCCAAGATGATCTGGAACTGGCCAACCATTGTGAAGAAGCCTCCGAATCAGCCTCGCTCATGAAGCTTAAAAAAGAGGTTTTCATGCTTAAGGGTTCCTTTACTCTCAGAGCTGTTGTGAACATCATACAATGTCTCTATATGTGGATGAAGTTGAAATGACTGAAGCGCTTGTTCGGCCTGATGGTGTGGATCAAAGTTCAAGAAGTATGTTTCATCAAGAGGAATCAGTAATTGAACAAGAAATGATACATTATGACGTGGATTACTTGTGAGAGATTTTGCGATGCTAACTTTGACGGATGATAAAGAGGATGTTAGAGAATGCCATCTTGTGGATGATGACACCCCTGTGGGTGTACCTCCTACCGGTAACAAAACGACTCTGAAGATAAAGGAGAGGTCACACATGATTGGGTAGCGGAGAAGTCAGCCCCTCCAGACTACACCCCTTGAATGGTTAGTGGTTGTATAACGATCACACCAGCCGGATCATCGAGGACGTTCAGAACTGTCGCGGATGCCTTCAACAGATGTTAAGATGACTGATAATGCGGTGTATACTTTCAAAATACCTGTGGTGTGGTGGGCATGATGGATTGTTCAGAAGACTTAGAGATTGGTGTGTCATTAAACCCTGTATCATCAGCAGATGGAACCGGGACTTCTAAAGCTACTGGTGAAGACCTTGTTGGTTGTTTGGCAGAGCTACCTCTTGGACTTATCAAGGCCTGTGTGTGTATTACACTGCAACACATCATCACGCAGAAGTTACAGGAGGACTGTTTTGATGTCAAGTAAGCCACCCCAGCCAGATTCAACATTATTGCCTCTTTTGAACCAGATGCGCACTACTTCCAAACAAATGTTGAGGATATAAAACATCGGCTATACAAAAGACCACTACTGCAAAGCGTGAATCATCTATTGGGACATTACGGCTATCAGACCCATCCCCAAAAAATTTGGGGGTCTGTAGAAGCTATCGTCTACGAATTAACAGGGGAACGTGGCTAATTTGCATAAAAAGGAGGCGTGGTTATGACGTGATTTATGACGTTTCAGGGGCGGGGCTTATTTTGACAGATAGTTCATGATAATTACTACTTAAATGGACATGTAAACAAACAAAAGTGCATTAGATTAGGCTATAATGTAAATGGACATGTAAACAAACAAAAGTGCATTAGATTAGGCTATAATGTAAATGGACATGTAAACGCTTTTTCCTCTTTCCAATCTTGCAAACTTCACTACAGTAAATGTGCATTATCGATCTTTCAGCTATTTCGTAGAAGCCTCTTCTGATATTTATTCTTTTCACAATCTACATCATAGCCAAACACAACACTAATACACAGCCTCAGCACAAATAAGAACACGTTTAAGTCTAGAGGAAAATGCAGATTCAACTTTCGAAACAAAGAAACCTCTACAAATATGCAATATAACGACTTGAGTTATTTGCCTGTTTACATCGGAATTGTCAACAGTGTTATGGATCCATTTGTCTGCAACGCAACATAGGC
Organism: Alosa alosa; assembly: GCF_017589495.1. Lineage (NCBI taxonomy): Eukaryota > Metazoa > Chordata > Actinopteri > Clupeiformes > Clupeidae > Alosa > Alosa alosa. Next base: position 37,309,578 of record NC_063192.1, on the reverse strand, counting down.
TACAACAACATCTATCTTTAGAAATAGGAACAACTTACTAGCCTATGCTGAAGAGTGATGACTGCATAGCATGCCAGAATATCCCCATACTCTCGCATGTAGGCCTACATTAAAGTTGATCTTTTCGGTAGGTTATTCATTTCCAACTTCCCAAGCTGATGAAGACAACCTGAGGATGAAGACAACCTGAGGATGTGTGTGTGTAGCCTTCACCTACTAGTAGGGGGGCCTATGTGTCTAATTTGGGGGCCTGTGGGATTCGCATGTTAATTTTTGGAGAGTATTATATCTTTGTTCTAGGGGTTCTTAAGAGTAAAAAAAACATGTCTCCATTTTTTTTGAAGGTTTTGAAGGACCCAAATCAAAGGTCAAATTCAGAAAAGGTCAAATATGGTTTTGGGCCACATAAACAATACAACATTATAAAACATTTTTAGACTGATTATTGATCTCTTTAACAAGAAATTGTGCCTAAAATTCTCAAAATTGTCCGCTAAAAAAATTATACTTCAATATCAATACAATCAATTCATGCCTATTAGTGTGCTTGAGTGTAGGCCTAGACTGCTCTGTCAGTTCTTGTCTACACCCATTTAGAGCACAAAGTGCAGAGATCTCTGTTAAATCAAGTTTAATAGACATTTACATAGTACCAGCTGAAGTCTGTAAGGCCTTCCGTAGCTTATGTAAGTGTGATGAAAAGAAAGGGTAAAGGATCAGATAGACAAACAGACAGGTGTGTGTGTGTGTGTGTAAGAGAGAGAAAGAGAACGAGAGACACTACCAGCATGGATGGATTATGAACTTTCAGGCCCCTGGGCCCAGATGTATTAAGGGCCACCCACTAATTGTTGCGGGGGACATTTTTAAAAAAATATTTGATGTGATTTCCTATATTCTGGTGCATTTTGGGGATGGCCAATACTTTAATTCAATCAGATTCATAGCCTATATGTTGATATGATGTGATATTGAGGCAATGATTCCATGCAATGGCTTGGGCCCCCTGACTCCTTGTCTCCCCTGGGCTTGGGCCCGGTAGGCCCATGCAGTAATCCATCCCTGACTACCATTGACAGTTGGCTGATGATAGCTGGCAGTGATAGAATTTAGAATATCGAATAACCTGAAGCACATAGTGCTCTGTTCTTCATGGTTGGTGATATTAGTGACCTTCTACATTTGAGCAAGCACATTTTCATAGTCCATGGTGGCACAGTCTAGTTAGGTTATATTCTGAGGTGTGTCTTTCTGTTAGTCAGGTGATGGCACACATATTCTAAAAGAAACAGATTTTGGGCTATGTATCCAGTGGCAGATATGTGTGGACTGGTGAATGAACCATCACTAGAGACATATGCCAAATTTCTTGTTTTTGTCTATGAGAGAGTATAGAGATGGGGATCACAGATCAGGCAACGATTACATTATTACAGTGCCATTATCTTACAAGAGAACAAAGCAGTTTGGCACAGGAACTGCTACAAATCCACCTGTAACAGTGAGCATCTGCATCATGCTAAGATTCGCTACTAGAAATCATGTGAAGCAGGCAGGACTCAGTGTCTTCAGAAAAGAAGTGGTAGACCATCTTCTGAACCTGCAGCAACTGCATCGAGTCCATCTAGAGGGACTTTGTACACTTGTTCAGCAGCAGCCAGCATAGATAAGTGCTTCTTCTGTCTGAAGCAGACAAAAGAGCGTCTTCATGAGGTGTCCTCTTTCAATGCAGGCAACCAACCAAGAACTATAAGTAATATTTTGAAGTCAATGACTTAACAGGTAGCCAGTGTAAAGATGCTAGGATGGGGAAAATATGTTAATATTTGTGTGTGTGAGCAGCTGCATTTTGAATAAACTGTTAGCTCTTTAGACAGGTATTATTACAACCAGCATAATAGCATTGCAATAGTATATCCTTGAGATGACAAAACATTAATTTCTTGGCATTTGGTAAGGAGAAGGACTTCCTTATTTTTTAAATGTTCCTTAAATGGTAAAATTAAGTTTTGGTGATCTGTTTTATGTGATTACTTAGTGCTAGGTCCTGGTCAATTATAACTCCCAGGTTTTTAACACTTGTGGATGAGGTCAGTGGAAGATCACTATATGTAGCCTGTGATGTGGATAGGATATCCCTCATCTTTTTGAACCTAAAACCATGACTTCAGGAAATTATTCGTCATCCATGTCTTTATAGCTCTTATACATGTGTCAAGTTTGGCTAACGGGGTTAATTCATCAGGTTTTATGGAGAGGTATAGTTATGCATCATCTGCTAAACAACAGGGGCCCCAGTTGTCAGGGCACACAGACTCAGGAAACAAGGTTAGGCTCAATCAAGTCGTTTTAATTTGAACACAGCAACCAAGGCAGGAGAATTTAAACACGGTCTTGAAGTGAAGTTAACGCTCAGAAGATCTTGACTTGACAAACAAGGCAGTCCTACATAAAGGCTCCAATCTTGCAAGAGGATATCGTCCAACAGAAAAAGTCCAATAGAAAATGTCCAACATAAAAGTTCTACAACCTGGGACGTAGCAGGAAATTCCAGAAACAAGGAGCTGGGCTTGGAAACAGGGCGCAGTCTGTGCGCTGGAGTAAATGTCTCCGTTGAAGAGGCCAGACAGAGAGAGCAGAGTGACAGGGGTTTATATAGGCAGTAGGAGATTGGCTACAGGTGCTGGGGAGTGGCAAACTGGAGATTGGATGATTGGGTAATCAGTAGACAGGGGAATTAGATTGGGAGATCGTTGGAGCAGAGTGACGAGGAGGAGAGACTGGTGGAGAACCTGGTGGTGTCGTGACACCAGTACTGAGCCTTGAGACACTCCATATTCAGAGGTGGAAAGTAACGAAATACATTTACTCACGTTACTGTATTGAGTAGTTTTTCTGTGTATTTTGTATTTTTTAAGTCATTTATAAAATCGGTATTTTACATTTTACTTGATTACATTTTGAGTGAAGTATTGTACTTCACTACATCAAAAATCCCATCCGTTACTTGAGTAAAAAAAAAAAAAGTTAAGACTAACGAAAACAGAAAGGGAGAGAAAAAAGCGCCCTAAACCACTAGCCTAGTGATAATGATCAGCATGTAGCCTACAACAGGACATGAATCAAGCTGGCGCCATGAAAGTGATGGAGATGGAGCTGGATCACGAAATACATCAACAACAACAACACATTACATTTATATAGCGGTTTTTCTCGATACTCAAAGCGCATCACATGGATGGGGGGACCTCACTAGTAACCACCACCAATGTGTAGCACCCACCTGGGTGATGCACGGCAGCCATTATGCGCCAGAACGCTCACCACACACCAGCTTGAGGTGGAGAGTGAGGGAGTGAGCCAATTACAGTGGAGGATGATTAGGGGGCCAGATTGAATGAGCCAGGTTGGGAATTTAGCCAGGACACCGGGGAACCCTCTACTCTTTGCGATAAGTGCCATGGGATCTTTAATGACCACAGTGAGTCAAGACCTCGGTTGAACGTCTTATCCGAAGGACGGCATCTCCTACGGTGCAGTGTCCCCGTCATGGCACTGGGATCGATATTTTTTGGCCAGAGGGAAGAGTGCCACCTACTGGCCACCCACCAACACCACTTCCAGCAGCAACCTAGTTTTCCAAGGAGGTCTCCCATCCAAGTACTAACCAGGCCCACACCTGCTTAGCTTCAGTAATTCAGCTAAGACAAGGTATCCATTGGTCTGGCTGCTGGCAACATCAGATTACATGTGTAGCCTATAACCTATGAAAGTGTATTTTCCGCTATTTCAATGGGTTGTCTCAGTTCGTTTTAGCACTAATGATTGCGGAGATATTTAAGCAAACACCATGGGATTTCGTGTTTTGACGTTTGTGCTCTCCTTTCTTTGGAAAGAAGTTTATTAGCAGTTGTTTCCCCTTATTTTGATGTCTCTCTTTCCTGTTTTGGCCTTTGTTTTTAGTAACCTGACTTGGCTTTCTTGGAGAAAGACATTGCACCAGCAGCACAACAATTAGCGGTCCACTACTAGCGATGCTCAACTAAATAAACAAAAGATAGACTAGCCTACCTCATGAATCGTGCAGGCGGACTAAACCATTTAGCTCTTTAGCAAGGGAGAGTGAGAGTGACCTGTGTTTTGTATACAAAATCGAGTCTGTCAAACTTTAAATTTCGTCTGACATTCATTTTGACATTTAATTTGGAAGTTAAAATATTCAGGTAAAATAAATATATGGTGGAAATAAGTATTGAACGCTTAATTTTTTTTCAGTAATTAGCCTAAACTTCCAGTGAGTCTATTCGAAATTTTCACCACACATTATATTAACACACATATAAAAAATCCAAACATAAGAGTTATGTGTATTAAAGTGGAATGACACAAGAAAAAAGGATTGAACGTGCCTACTGAAATTTCTTCAATACTTTGTGGAAAAGCCTTTGTTTGTAAAGACAGCTTCAAGACATTTCCTGTAGGCTATGACAAAACGTATTAGTCGCAGTATCAGGTGATTTTGGCCCATTGTTCTAAACAGATTTCAGGGGTCCCTCTTGTGAATCCTGATCTTTAGTTACTTCCAGAACTGTTTAATTGAATTGGCTGCCTTCGAGTCTTTCTGAAGCTTTCTCCGAGTGGTCCTTGGCTCTTGGAATTGACTATCCTTCTGACTCCCTGGTCAGAAATATTGCGAGGAGATCCTGTGCATGGCCGGTTGATGATGCAGTGATGTTTCTTCCACTTGCAGATAATGGCTCCCATGCTGCTTACTGGAAGATTCTGAAGTTTTGAAATGCATCTGTAACCAGTTTCATTGATATTTTTTGCAACAATAAGGTTACAAAGGTCTTGAGAGTTTTTTTGCTTTTATCCATCATGAAATGTTTCTTGTGTGACACCTTGGTAATGAAAAACATTTTTATAGCCCATCAATATGTAGGCTACTAACCAAGCTTATATTAATTTGCACAGATAGAAAGGATAACTACTCTCTAACTACTTACAGATTCCAGCTCGTTCCTTCCCTTTCCTTAGTGCTTTTTCTTAGCGTGTTCAATACTTTTTCCCTGTGTTATTCCACTTCATTACACATGACTCTACTTATGGAGTTGTTTGGATTTTTTATGTGTGGATTACCTGAGTTATTACTAATGCCTGGTGAAAATGTTGTGCCCCCCGTATTCCACTTTTCAAGGGCCCTCTCCTCAACATTGGCCTGCCTGCCTCAGCTGCCTGTGAGGGGCTTTTCAGTTGTGCTGGATTACTGTTCACTGCAAAGCGACCCAAGGATAAGTGCAACTAACTTTGAAAATCAACTACTGCTCAAACTTAAAGGAGAAAGATTTTTCACATAGATCTGCATTTCTCAACGTGTCGGTATGAACAAAACTGAAACAATCGGTTTTACCTAGCTCGAGTTGCTGCAGCTACAGCGCTACACACTGGGAGCATGAACATGGCTGCCTTAGCTGTTGGCTGCAGCAACTCGAGCCAGGACCAAAGTCCTTTTAGGCAAGTACCTCCACTCGGCGGCCATATTGCAACGCTTTTTGGGCACTTATTGTGCATCTATTTTGGCAGAAATGCGTGTGTGTAAGGCTTCACGACACCAATCTTGCTCCAGCGGCGAGATCACAACAGATGATTGGCACGATGTCTTCACAGCACACCACATGATTGGCTCAATGTATTCACATGTCGACGTTTTGCTGCGGAAGGGTTGTGATATGTGTAGACAAACTAACCCCATTCATTACTATGGAGGATTTTTTGAGTGCTGTATCTCCTCATTAGAAAGTCTCTGGTAAAACTGGTTGTTCTGGTACTCCCCACTACTTTTTACTTTTACTTGAGTACATTTTCAGATCAGTATTTTAACTTGTACTTGAATAATATTTCATCAAGGTATTGGTACTTTTACTTGAGTACAATGTTTTCGTACTTTTTCCACCTCTTTCCATATTTTACCATAATCTGGGTAGGTGGTTTATTATGGACCTGTACAAATTGTTGACGGTTAGGAAGGTATGATCTAAACCAAGCGAGTGCTGAGTCTTTGATGCCTATCAAATTTTCAAGCCTAAGTAGTATGTCATAGTCTATGCTGTCAAAGGCAGCACTGAGGTCCAGGAGGACCAGTATAGATACAAGGCTAGGTTTTTTGAGGGAGAGCTTAATAACAGATGTCTTAAACGACTGCGGTACATGCCCTGACAGAATTATTTATAATCTAGAGCAAAACATTATCCAGGAAGGGGAGACCAGTCTTAAGAAGGTGAGTACAAATAGGGTTTAGTAGACTAGTTGTATATTTTGATGAGGACATTGTGGAGGTGAGATATGGTGAGAAATGGAGGTGAGAAATGAATTAAATGTTGTTTGAGGTCTCATCACCTCACCATCTCACCACAGGGATCCCCCAGGGCTCAGTGCTGGGCCCCCTTCTCTTTGCTATCTACACCACCTCCTTGGGACAGATTATCCGTTCGCATGGCTTCTCATACCACTGCTATGCAGACGACACACAGCTCTATCTGTCCTTTCCACCTGATGAACCCTTGGTTTCAGCACGGATCTCGGATTGCCTCTCAGACATAGCTACATGGATGAAGGCACACCACCTCCAGCTGAACCTCTCAAAGACTGAACTGCTGGTCCTCCCAGCTAAACCTACCATACACCACGACATCAACATCAAATTTGACTCCCTGTCTGTTTCACCTACCAGGACTGCAAGAAATCTAGGAGTTGTTCTCGACAACCAACTAAACTTCTCAGATCATGTTGCCTCAGTCGCCCGGTCATGCCGTTTCGCACTCTACAACATACGGAAAATCAGGACTTACTTGACTCAAGATGCTGCCCAACTTCTTGTTCAGGCAATAGTCATCTCACGACTCGACTACTGCAATGCCCTCCTGACAGGTCTCCCAGCCTGCGCAGTGAAACCACTTCAGATGATCCAGAACGCGGCGGCGCGCCTGGTCTACAACCAACCCAAAATGGCACGTTACCCCGCTGCTCATCCAGCTACACTGGCTACCTATGGCGGCCCGCATCAAATTCAAGGCTCTAACGCTTGCCTACAAAGTAGTCTCCGGTTCTGCTCCCACCTACTTGAATGCCCTCATACAGACATACACTACCTCCAGACCGCTGCACTCCTCAGACGAACGACGTCTAGCTCTACCCACCGTACGCTCAAGCCAATCCAAACTTTTTCTCATCTGTTGTTCCTCGTTGGTGGAACACACTGCCAGTTCCTACAAGGGCAGGGACATCCTTCTCCATTTTCAAAAAACTCCTGAAGACCCAGCTCTTTAGAGAACACCTCCTCTCATAGCAACACTTACAACAAGTCTCACTGATCCTAGCACTCACCAGCCGTCTTAAACTGACAAGTAACTGTTAAAAACCGCACTCACTGATGCACTTATTCTTACTGTACTCTAATGTTTTTAAATTGTCCTAAAATTGTTGAGAATTGCTCTAAAACTTAAACTGTTTACCATGTTGTTAGTCGCTTTGGCTAAAAAAGCGTCAGCCAAATGTAATGTAATGTAATGTAATCTGTGATTCAGTGATTTTGCTATCTTTCAGCAATGGAGTATGTGTATTTGGTGAAACTGATTGGTTATTGATCTTATCTTGGTTATTGTTTGACATACAATCATAATACTGACATACAATCATACTGTTGGAAATAATAAAATAACTGTTTTGTGAACTTTATTCAACATAGCCAGTGATTTAGGCAATATTTATGGTGTTAATTGTAGTGAAATATACAATTTCATAAAAATAGGGTTAAAACAGGTAAAAAAAAAATGGAGACATAATTTTTCTCCATGTTCAATGACCTCTAAAGACAGTCCAACCACTCTCCAAAAATTAACATTTCAATCCCACAGAAACCACATAGGCCCCCTGACTATAAGCCTGCAGGTATACATGCATTCTACCTGCAGGCTTAGGTGATTTTATTAAAGGTAAACTATGCAGTATTGGCAATTTCCTTACTGTTTTCTCGGTTTTTGCTTCTTTTTCGCTTGCTCTGTCATGACGAATGTCTGAGAAACTCCATTGCTACCTTTTTCTAGCCGGTGCCTGGCGTGTATGTGTATTTAAATGCAGTAAAGCAATTCGTTGCACTCGTTATACTTCCTGACACTGAGGCCGTCGGCCATCCGCCCCAAAGTTGCAAGGGTGGTTTTTCCGCTCACAGGCGCTAGGGGGAAGCGAGATGGCCACCATTCAACCCGAAAAAAGTCATATAACCATTCCAATGACTCTGAAGCTGTTAAATGAAGGTAAATTAAGCTAAAAAGTTAGTTAGCTAGCAACCACCACATGGTCGAGGTGAAGAGGGTTATTAAGATAGACTTTGAACACAGTGAGCCATACAACTTGACAATTACACTGTATCATCAGTGATAATGTGTTGAGTAAAGCTACACATGTTTCGATTGATTTTGTTACCATGTGTGTTTATTCCTGCCGTTACAAAAACTAGCATCTCAGATAACGTTAGCGATTAGCTGACGTTGATATGGCAATAGAAAACACCTTCAGTTTTCGGTGTAGTCGCCGACGGTGATTGATTGGCTTGTGAACAGGTCACCTGCTTTGTATTGCTCTGATAGGCTACTCTGTGGCTAGCAGTAGCCAATCAACAAACGTATTGTAGCGTCGGTGGATGTACATGTCTAACGTTGAATGAGTGTCTCCCAGAATGCAGTGCGAGTGAATGCTAGAATGTGTAATGTCGGTTATAATAGTTGTAGTTACGTTTACCATGTTGTGTATTTGTTAGCGTGTTAGTCTCTTTGGTTGTACCTCATGTCTTTATCCTCGTGTTGATGTGTGTGGTAAACCCTTATTGTGTGTTACATGTGCGGCTGAGACTACCCCTGTGTTGCCCTATGAAGTTATCCGTATGTCTGATTGTGTCTGAGTCTTCCTGTTCCAATAAATGGCCGTCCTGGCCAAAGCTGAATCTTGTCTGAGGGTGAGATCGCTACAGTATTGTGAGTTGTAAGTGGTTCTCTTTTCTAGAAATGCCCTGCAATCTTTGGGTGCACTCACCGATTGTTTTAATTTAATCTCCGGCTCCGTTCCCCTCCCGCCCACTCCCATTGATTTCTGCCCGTCCCGTCCCCATCACGTTACCAACAGTGAAATTGACCGCAGGACTCCCGCGGGAATACTGTGACCCGCGGGAGTCCCGAAACATTGTCACCCTCTAGTGTGTATGTGTCTGTGCGTGTGTGTCTTTGTGTTGCTGTGTGTGTGTGTGTGTGTATGTCTGTGTGTGTATATATGTGACCAGGCGTGGGAAAACCAGGCGCAAGTCGCAGAGACGCAAGTCGCAGAGACGCAAGTCGCGAAAAATGACTTAGAAGTTTATTTTTTCAAAATGAGTTATTTTTGTTTTTTTGCAGAAATGTGCAGGTTGAAGTCCTAAAGAAGCAATTCCATGTTTCAGATAACAGCATTGGTTGCTTTAAAAGTGTATATTTTGTCTTTAAAAATGGTTAAGTTTCAGGAAGTAAACCAGCATTTGAATTGGGCGTGACCATTAGTGCTCTTTTGTTCTGTCGGAAAATCAGCTGTATGCTAGAAGTAACCTCATGGCTACAAGTGATACACATGGTGTCAGACACCAAACAGGACGAGGACCACAAAAGCGTCACGTTAGAATGTTTATTTAAGGGTTGGGGGTTACAGGGGTTTCAGGGTTCGGGAGTTCCAGAGTCTGCGCGGTGTGTGTTCCCCAATAGCCGAAAGCAGCAATGGCAGGAGCTGGATGATCCGGGAAGTCCTGGGGGAACACACACACAACAGCAATTGAAACGAAGCAGCAGTACAGTCAAGGGCTAGGCTGTATTCGTAGAAGAGAGACGGAAGGCAGGTCAAGATTACCAGGGCTGGAGATCAAAGAAGTAGTCGAGCGGGTCTGGGTTCACAGGCAAAGAGTAAGAGTCGTTTTCCAAGACAGGCAGGTAACTGGTGCGGGTTTGCAGACGATCTGACAAGTGTGGACTGAAAAGCAAGGCTTTATATACCGGGCATGATGAGTGGTGAATGCAGTGCAGCTGGTAGGTAAACGAGGGTGAGGCAGAGCAGAGCAGGAACAGGTGGAGGTCATCAGACTTTAATCAGCGTGTTACCAGGCAGAGAGAGCTCATGACAGAACCCCCCCCCCTAAGGGACGGCCCCAGAAGTCCCCAAGAGTGACACCACGCCGGGAGGGCGGAGGGGAGCCGGTGGAGGGCTAGAATTCCTCCGAGCGGTCCGAGTGAACATCCTCATCCTCGGAGGGAGCTGGAGGGTCGTGGACAGAAGACGGGACAGGTACCGAGACAGGGTCAGGGTCAGGCACAGGACAGGAAGCCGGGCGGGCAGGACGGTTAGGGACCCCTCTGGGGCGGCCCCTACGGATTGCAGGTTGATCAGGATGCAGACGGTGGAAGTCGGCGATGAGTGTCCGGTCCACAATCCGACTGGCTGGCACCCAGGTTCTCTCCTCAGGCCCATAGCCCTCCCAGTCGACGAGATACTGGAGGCCCCTACCTGCCGCCGCCTGGACCGAAGCAGGCGCCGAACGGTGTACACCAGCCCACCGCCAACGAGGCGAGGAGGAGGAGGAGGAGGAGGAAGGCACGGGACCAGCGGGCTTTCATGGCCGGCTTGACTTTCAAACATGGAAAGTAGGGTGCACCCTCATGGAGGTTGGCAACTGGAGCCGGACTGCGGTTGGGCTGATGACCCTCTGGATAGGGGAACGGGCCGAGGAATCGAGGTGCCAGTTTACTGTGATTCCACCCGCAGTGGGAGATCCTTGGCTGACAGCCACACCTTCTGGCCAACACGGTAGGCGGGTGCGGGCGATCTTCGGGCGGTTAGCCCCAGTGGCATAGCTGACAGCTGACTTGAGTAGTGTGGCACGAAGCCAGACCAGGTACGGCACGGCAACGGCGGGCATAGGGCGAGGGCAGACGGGCAGGACACATCTCCCTCCTGGCTGGGGAACAGGGGGCTGGTAGCCATACACACACTGGAAAGGTGACATACCAGTGGCAGAGCAGGTGAGGGAGTTGTGAGCATACTCTATCCACGCCAGTTGTTGTGCCCAAGCCTGGGGTTTGCGAGAAACCATGCACCATGGCGCCTTCTCCAGCTCCTGGTTTGCCCGGGCCGATTGACCATTGGACTGGGGGTGGAACCCAGAGGTGAGACTCACTGTGGCCCCTAGAAGACAGCAGAACTCCTTCCAGAATGTGGAGGTGAATTGGCGGACCTCGGGTCAGAGACAACATCCCTGGGCAGCCCGTGTAGACGGAAGACATGATCAAGAACAGCCTGGGCAGTCTCTCTGGCAGATGGCAGTTTAGGGAGGGGAATGAAGTGTGCCATCTTGCTGAACCGGTCAACCACAGTGAGAATGACCGGCCATCCCACCTGATGGTGGGAGGCCAGTTACAAAGTCCAAGGAGACGTGGGACCAGGGTCGTGTGGGCACAGGCAAGGGCTGGAGTAAACCAGCCGGGGCCGAAGTGGAGGACTTGTTCTGATTGCAGGTGGGGCAGGCACGGACAATTCTCGGACATCCCTTCTCAAAGAAGACCACCAGAAGCTGGGCAAGGAGATGGCAGGTGCGGGCGGAGCCCGGGTGGCAGGCAAGGCGGAGTTGTGTCCCCACTGTATGACCCGGGACCTCAAATTCTCTGGGACGAAGAGACGACCGCCTGGGCATGCACTGGGACTGGGATGGTCACGGAGGGCCTCTTGAATTTCCTCCTCGATATCCCAGGTCAGGGCAGCTACGACGCAGGGATCGGGCAGAATTGATGCAGGTTCCTGGGAAGGGCGCCATCCTTATGAAACTGACGGGAGAGAGCGTCCCGCTTGGTGTTTCGGAGAACCTGGGCGGTATGACAGGGTGAAGTTGAATCTGGTGAAAACAAGGCCCAGCGGGACTGTCTGGGGTTAAGACGCGTTTGGCGCTATGGATGTATTCGAGGTTTTGTGATCGGTCCAGACCAGGAACGGAACTGTGGACCCCCTCCAGCCAGTGACGCCACTCCTCCAGGGCAAGCTTGACTGCCAACAGCAGCGGTCTCCAACATCATAATTGCGCTCTGCAGGTGAAAGCCGGCGAGAGAAAAAATGCACAGGGTGCAACTTGTTGTCCTCCTCTGCCCGTTGAGAGAGTATGGCCCCGACCCCACGCCTGAGGCATCCACCTCGACAACGAACTGCCGGTCTGAATCCTGCATCTGGAGGATGGGGCAGTGGTGAACCGGCCTTGAGGATATGAAAGGCTGTGTTGGCCTCTGGGGTCCAGGAAAAGGGGTGTTTGATGCTGGTCAGAGCTGTGAGGGGAGCGGCGACGGAGCTGTAGTTCCGATGAATCTCGGTAGAAATTGGCAAACCCGAGGAATTGCTGCAACTTCTTCCTATTCCCCGAACTGGCCAGGAGGTAACTGCCGAGACCTTTGCGGGGTCCATCTGGATATTGCCTTCAGCGACAACGTATCCCAGGAACGACACAGTCTGAGCGTGGAACTCGCATTTCTCGCTTTGACATAAAGGGAGTTCTCCAGGAGCCGTTGAAGAACCAGCTGGACATGACGAAAGTGTGTTGGGACAGAGTTCTGGAGAAAATTAAGATGTCGTCCAGGTACACGAAGATCTAATTTATTCAGCATGTCCCGCAGCACATCATTCACCAGCCTGGAATACCGCTGGGCTGAAGCGCAGAGGCCAAATGGCATTACCAGGTACTCATAATGGCCGGTGTGGGTGTTGAATGCAGTCTTCCACTCGTCACCCTCCCTTACTCGGGACTAGGTGGTAAGCATTTCTAAGGTCCAGTTTGGTGAAAATAGTGGATCCCTGGAGCAACTCAAAAGCAGAGGTGAGTAAAGGCAGAGGGTACGGTTCTTCACTGTGACATCGTTCAGACCTCGATAATCAATGCAGGGCTAAGAGAACCATCTTTCTTTCCCACAAAGAAGAACCCGGCACCAGCTGGCGAGGGAAGACGGGCGGATGAGTCCAGCTGCCAGGGAGTCCCTGATGTAAACCTCCATAGTTTTTCTTTCAGGAGGGGATAGTGAGTAGAGGTGACCTTTGGGTGGAGCAGTCCCAGGGAGGAGATCAATGGCACAGTCGCACGGACGGTGTGGGGGGCAGAGATGTGGCTTTGGTCTTGTTGATCACCTCTCGGAGGCCATGGTAACATTCAGGGACATTAGAAATGTCGGGGGCAGTGCTGGGGGGTACTGAGCCGGGGGGCAGCGAGGCAGCACGCAAACAGGTCAGGTGGCAGGCATTTCCCCACTCTTTCACAGTTCCGGAGGCCCAATCGAGGTGAGGATTGTGGAGACGGAGCCAAGGGTAGCCCAGGATTAGGGGTTGGCCTGGGGAGCTGAGCAGGTGGAAGCGGATGGTCTCGGTGGTTTTCCTGACACCATCATTGAGATGGGGGCTGTGATGCTGGTAACTGTGCCACTACGTGACCGCCCAGGGCCCGGCTGGAACAGGAGTGGACAAGCGATGGCTTTCCAAGCCCAGCTGACGAGCAAGTCCTGTGTCAATAATGTTTGCTTCTGCGCCAGAGTCCACCAGGGCTGCCAGGGTGTGGGTGGAATCAGACAGGTAAAGACAGACTTGGATGAGGGGTTTACGGCTGATGGAGGGCGGAATGTTCATTGAGCTCATCCGGATTCCTCCTACATCTGGTGAGCTCCGGCTTTTGCTGGACAGGTGGCGACTCGATGACCATCACCACCACAGTACAGGCACAAGTTGGAGGTGATGCGTCGCTGGCGCTCTGCAGGGGTTAGGGAGGCGCGGCCGATCTCCATCGGTTCAGACTGGTCCGGCTGGTTAGACGGTGTGGCAGGTGCGGACAGAAGGGCAGTTGGGACACCCGGTGCTGGTGGATGGACTCTGGCCCTCTCTCTCGACGACGGACCTGGATCCTGCGGTCGATGCGGACAGCCAGAGCAATGGCTTCATCAAGAGTGGGGGGTTGATCATGGGAAACCAGCTCGCCCTTTATGTAGTCCGGCCAGGCTGTGGAGGAAGGCATCCGCCAATGCTTCCATGTTCCAGGAGCCCGACTTGCCACAGTTCGAAGTCAATGGAGTAATCCGCAACAGTCCTTCTGCCTTGGCGAATACTCATCAGGGTCCGAGATGCCTCGGCTGTGGTGGATTCCAAATCGAATACCTTGAGCATCTCCTCTGCGAATAGGTTGAAGGTTGCACATGCTGGGGTCTGGCGCTCGAACTCCGCCGTTCCCCAGAGTCGAGCTCGCCCGTCAGGTGAGTGATCAAGTAACCGACCCTCGCCCTTCAGTGGCAAAAGTCCTGGGTTGCAGGGTAAACTGGACACGGCAGCTCGTCAGGAACGCCCGTACCTGGGTTGGGTCGCCGCTGAACCGCTCTGGGTTGCCGATCCTGGGTTCTGGGGCTCCGGCAGCCACGGCAGCAGTGGACTGGGCAGGAGACTCGGGTGCTGGGCCGGTGAGAAGTTGAATGATCATTGCAAGTTGTTGCTGTTGCTGCTGGAACTGCTGAAGCTGTTGGTAGGCGGCTTGAAGTAGGGAGGCAGTGTCAGCAGTGTTGCGGTTTGCCTCTCTCTCAGTCTCTTCCAGGCGTTGCATGGCGGTGGGTGGTTCTGGTTCGTCGGTTTCCATGCTGGTTCGACCGTGCGCTGGGTCCATGTTTGGTCAGATCGTACTGTCAGACACCAAACAGGACGAGGACCACAAAAGCGTCACGTTAGAATGTTTATTTAAGGGTTTGGGGGTTACAGGGGTTTCAGGGTTCCGGGAGTTCAAGAGTCTGCGTGTGTGTGTTCCCCCAATAGCCGAAAGCAGCAATGGCAGGAGCTGGATGATCCGGGAAGTCCTGGGGAAAAACACACACAACAGCAATTGAAACGAAGCAGCAGTACAGTCAAGGGCTAGGCTGTATTCAGAGAAGAGAGACGGAAGGCAGGTCAAGATTACCGGGGCTGGAGATCAAAGAAGTAGTCGGCGGGTCTGGGTTCACAGGCAAAGAGTAAGAGTCGTTTTCCAAGACAGGCAGGTAACTGGTGGGGTTTGCAGACGATCTGACAAGTGTGGACTGAAAAGCAAGGCTTTATATACCGGGCATGATGAGTGGTGAATGCAGTGCAGCTGGTAGGTAAACGAGGGTGAGGCAGAGCAGAGCAGGAACAGGTGGAGGTCATCAGACTTTAATCAGCGCGTGTTACCAGGCAGAGAGAGAGCTCATGACACATGGCTATTTAATATACAGCGTCCATGGCAGACATTCGTGTAGCGACAAACTTTCTCCAGAGCTTATGTACAAAATACGGAGTGATTCTATAGCTGCCGAAAGAGAGTGGCAGGACATGCAAATCATTGGCCATCTTGAGGCAAACAGATGTACAGTAGTTACTTCGGAGATGAATACATCCACCAAAAAGCCGCAGACGAAAAGAAAGTCCCCCTAGACGACGTATTTCATCAGAGGCAATGAAGTCTGCAGGAATACTTTTCAGTTTCTCATAGCGTAAGTAGTCCCTGTTACATTGCAATCCCTGCTACATTGCTTGCTAGCTAGCTAATGCTACATTGTTCATTACTGTCGTTTAAAGGGAAACTTGGCAGGATTTCCCCCTCTGCTGGAGAAATTGCACATTATGCTATTTCAAACTGTGTGAAAAGGTAACGATAAAGCACATGGATTTGTTTACAAGCTAGCGAACTGTTAGCATAAGTTTGGCAGAACTATGTGGATGTTACAAGGTAAGAAACACGATTTAAAACGAGTTTTCTTGTTTCTCACTCTCTTTCCGGGACGGTAGTCTCAACGTTGCAAGGTGGTTTTCCGCCTGGGGACGCTTAGGCGAAGGGAAAGTCACCATTTTCACCGAACAGGTCATTTAACCATCCAAATGATTTCTAAACGGGTTTATTAAGTTGAACTAGTTGCCAAGTCCCCCTTTAAAGTGATGCACATCGAAACTAAGCTGTAATGGGAGATTTTTGGCTAGTAATGTGAGCATCTGCTATTAATTTGAATAATGCT
>NC_063192.1:37291243-37292984 GCF_017589495.1 Alosa alosa | reverse complement strand
ATGTTTATTTAAGGGTTGGGGGTTACAGGGGTTCAGGGTTCCGGAGTTCAAGAGTTCGTGGTGTGTGTTCCCCCACAGCCGAAAGCAGCAATGGCAGGAGCTGGATGATCCGAAGTCCTGGGGAAACACACACACACAACAGCAATTGAAACGAAGCAGCAGTACAGTCAAGGGCTGGCTGTATTCAGAGAAGAGAGACGGAAGGCAGGTCAAGATTACCGGGCTGGAGATCAAAGAAGTAGTCGGCGGGTCTGGGTTCACAGGCAAAGAGTAAGAGTCGTTTTCCAAGACAGGCAGGTAACTGGTCGCGGGTTTTTGCAGACGATCTGACAAGTGTGGACTGAAAAGCAAGGCTTTATATACGGGCATGATGAGTGGTGAATGCAGTGCAGCTGGTAGGTAAAGCGAGGGTGAGGCAGAGCAGAGCAGGAACAGGTGGAGGTCATCAGACTTTAATCAGCGGCGTGTTACCAGGCAGAGAGAGAGCCTCATGACACATGGCTATTTAATATACAGCGTCCATGGCAGACATTCGTGGCGACAAACTTTCCAGAGCTTATGTACAAAAAATGAGTGATTCTATAGCTGCCGAAAAGAGAGTGGCAGGACATGCAAATCATTGGCCATCTTGAGGCAAACAGATGTACAGTAGTTACTTCGGAGATGAATACATCCACCAAAAAAAATGAGCGAGAAAAAAAGTCCCCTCAGGCGATTTATTTCATCAGAGGCAATGAAGTCTGCAGGAATAATACTTTTCAGTTTCTCATAGCGTGAAAGTAGTCCCTGTTACATTGCAATCCCTGCTACATTGCTTGCTAGCTAGCTAATGCTACATTGTTCATTACTGTCGTTTAAAGGGAAACTTGGCAGGATTTCCCCTCTGCTGGAGAAATTGCACATTATGCTATTTCAAACTGTGTGAAAAGGTAAACGATAAAGCACATGGATTTGTTTACAAGCTAGCTTAACTGTTAGCATAAGTTTGGCAGAACTATGTGGATGTTACAAGGTAAGAAACACGATTTAAAAACGAAGTTTCTTGTTTCTCACTTCTCTTTCGGGGACGGTAGTCTCAACGTTGCGGTAGGTGGTTTTCCGCCTGGGGACTAGGCTTGGGGAAAGTCACCATTTTCACCGAACAGGTCATTTAACCCATCCAAATGATTTCTAAACGGGTTTATTAAGTTGAACTAGCTGCCAAGTCCCCCTTTAAAGTGATGCACATCAAACTAAGCTGTAATGGGAGATTTTTGGCTAGTAATGTGAGCATCTGCTATTAATTTGAATAATGCTTGAATTGCTTGAATGGACCGACGCTAATGATTTAGCACCTAGCCTACTGGAGGATAGTTTGTATGAATACATCCAGAGTAATTGGCAAAGGGGCCTGTTAGCATTGCCTAAATTGAATGTGACGGTTAATGGTTTAGCAAGCAACCAGTCTACTTGAACATTAATGACTTCAGTGCTGCTCTCTGTTCTGCTTCAATGAAACGTTTAACTTAAGATATTTTTTCTTCTTCTGTTCTTTTTTTTACATTGCGGCTCTTGCTGTCATCAGGTAGGCCTAGTGGAAAACAGCTCTCCTGAGAGTCACCTCAATATCCCACAGCTTGTTGGAACGGCGGATGGCAGAGTGTTTGTCAAGAACTTCGACTGGCAGAAGCATCTGAGTCCCTATTTCAGAAGGCTTCCAAAGATCAGGAGTTATCAGCACTTCAGGTATTTATATTGAAAC
>NC_063192.1:37143743-37286243 GCF_017589495.1 Alosa alosa | reverse complement strand
TTGAGATATTGTAGCCTTGGAATAGTAGAGGTATTGTAACGCCCGCGCATTGTAGAATGTAGCCTTGGCATAGTAGTTGAATATTGTGTATGACATGCTGTAGTGAGATAATGACAGCCAGCGCAAGTAGAGATGTTAGCCTTGGCATAGTGGTTGAATATTGTGTGGAATAGTAGTTGAGATATTGTAGCCTTGGCATAGTAGAGATATTGTAGCCTTGGCATAGTAGAGATATTGTAGCCTTGGCATAGTAGTTGAGATTGTGTCACTGAAGGTCACAACCCATTCTAGAATATCCATTCTCAAACACTCAAACCACAACAGAATGTAGGTTAGGAATCAAAACACATATGATATAATCTTGATATAATCTCTGAATCTTTGACCTGACAGCCTGAATGTCCCCTCTGAAATTCAAAAGTGCAAAAGATTCATCATGATTGCGATCTGTTCATCCTGAATCCTGGCATTGTGTGTGTGCCACACTGTGGTTGAGGTGTATGTGTGAATGTATAGCCTGGTGTGTGTGTGTTGTCTTCAGTGTGTGTGTAGTGTGTGTGAGTGTAGTGTGTGTGTAGTGAGTGTAGTGTGTGTGTAGTGAGTGTAGTGTGTGTGTGTAGTGTGTGTGTGTGTGTGTGGTGTGTGTGTAGTTTGTGTGTGTAGTGTAGTGTGTGTAGTGTGTGTGTGCCACACTGTGGTTGAGGCGCAGCCTTTTACACCAGATGGCCTGACTGGTGACAACTGAGCCTCTGGCACTCCGGAGCTGTTCCTTTAGGTGAAGCCAAGCAAAGCACAGGCCTGTGCACCATCTCCCTCTCTTTCTCTCTCTTTCTGTCTCTCTCTCTCTACTGAACGTCTCCTCCTCGCTCTTCCAACTTCTCTCTTTCTTCATAACAGACGTAATGATAGAGGATTGTGATAAATTCATGCGTAACGATAGAGGATTGTGATAAATTCATAACAGACGTAATGACTAGGGATGTCGTGGGCCACGATATCGCGCAAGATCTCACGATACAAACATATCACAATGTTTCTCGTCTAAGAAAAAACTGAGATCTCGTGCCATGAGATGGCGATATACTGAGATCTCGTGCCATGAGATGGCGATATACAGCTCTGGTTTGCGATAATTCTCGTCAAGGTAAAGATTAAAGATCTGTCTTGTGTATTCTCGTGGATAACTATCCAGCTGTAGCCAGCACGACGGATGAGTCTGACTAAATTAGCATAGAAGATACCCCAGCCACTTTTACTTTTTTGTGTAGCAAAAAAAAGGATTTTTTTGATAAAAAAAACTTTATTTAATAACTGCATTTTGTGTTTACTTGTGTTATCTATGTCTTATATTTAAATTTGTTTGATGATCTGAAACATTTCGGTTTGACAAACATGCAAAAAAAATCAGGAAAGCAAAGGCACACAACTGTATTTCGCTAGCTCAGTCTGCCTCCGTTACACACACCACTGTATTTCGCGGTCGTAGATTTAGCTATCGGGTGTTCTACAAGATATAAATGAAAAAAAAAATATTTAAAAATTCCAAACCTACATGGCCCTGTGTGAAAAAGTGTTTGCCACGCCTGTTAAAACTTAACTTAACTGTGGTTAAGCTTTGGGACTCCAGCGAACCACAGTGAGCCATTATCCACAAATGGTGAAAACATGGAACATTTAAGTGCGACAAACATGCAGAAAAATAAGAAATCAGGTAGGGAGCAAACACTTTTTTCCACACCACTGTACGTAGCAGGGTAGGCTATTTGGAAAAATGGAAATTCCCCTCCTTCGTTTTTAAAAATAATTCTGTTCACACCGATGCTAAAAGCAGCTGGGGCAGGGTGTCGCAAACCCCTCGAGCAAACAGGTGGCCAACCAGAGATTTCAAAGAAACGAGGGAACATGTCACTGCAAAAACGCTGTTTCTCCTTGATTACATGCAAAAGTGAAACTGGAGTTTTCCCACATATCCACTTTGGCTGACGTTTTTAGAAATAATAATTTTGAGTGATACAACCTCCGTTTCCGTGTAAATGATACGCCAAACAGCATGGAAATATATAAATTTTTCCTTTGTGTAAACGTTCTCCTCATACACACAGTTGCGCATGCCGGGGTTCACTCTTTATTACAACATCCCGTTATTACGACAACCCTCTATTACGACATGCCTCTATTTAGACATGCCCCTACTCCGATTTGTTTTATTACCGCTATTCCGACATTAGGCTACCAATCCTCATTTTCAATTTATCTCTGCAGTTCCTGTATCCTATCAAATTCCAACATCCTAGATGCATGGATGAGCTTTAGTCATGTCATCTGCACCTGCAGCTACATCAACAATCCACCCGCCATCCACTAAACAATGATTTTCCCAATAATTGATATTGGCACACATTTCAGTCAAAACCTTAGGTGATTTTGAACTGGCCATGTGAATAAATGTTACACATTATGTAAAACACAGGTAGCTCTCCTCATTTTATTCTCTAAGCTCTCAGGGGAAAACGGTCGGAAACTCCATGCATCAAACAAACTCTGTGCGTGCAGGCCACCTTAATTAATTAAAGGCCTTCAATCAATGGCCAATTGCGCAAAGACGGGCGGAATTCTTACGCTCCAGTAGCCTAAACCACTTCAGTGAACGTTCAAATAACCCCCAGAGTTCAGTGTCCATCAGGGTGTTCAAACTGGATGTGCGATAGTTGCTTATATTGCATTTTAGAGGACAATGATAAAGCCATGTGCAACGCATTTTGGCTTGCCAGCAGGTTGGATATACTCAATTTACTACACAATAATGTAGGCTAGGGATATATCTTTTATATGTCATGCGTGCAGTTGTTAAATTGCACATAACACGTCTGCATATTTATTTAGTCTTCCTCTGAGATGCACGCATAGGCTATAATTTAGACTACCCGACATTTCAAATGTGGCTCTCTAATCAACTTGTTTTAGCTCTAACACGAAAAATACAATGTTCAACGGAGCTGGTGTGTGTGAGGCGCACTCTTAAAGACGCGACTAACCTTTCGGTTTCATTCGGTTGAAGTTCTTGTGCGTAGGCTATTATAGAATCCACTCCTGTCGATGCCCCTGCTATTTATCAATGTAGCCTTTTATTGTTTTTTTGCCATGAATCGTCTGAGCTGTGATGAAATCGCGTGTGTTGTTTAAAGTTGGGGACGATTACTGTAGGCCTAGGCTATACTACCCATATTGGAATAAAAAATAAAGGCCCACCCTAGGCCTAGCCCTGCCATAAAAGTCCACTCCGTTGAAAAATCCCGGCTCGCCACTGTTAATGACCTCGTGTCGGAATGGCAGGACGTTTGAAAAAAGGTCAAGTGTCGCTACTCCGACAATGGAAAAAAAAATGTCGCAGTAGTGGGACGCTTGAAAATTAATGTTAATGCCGCCACTTCGACAATTAGACGCCAATGTCTAAGTAGCGGCATGTCGGAATAGCAGCATATAACCGCGCATGCCAGTGGGTGTTCCCGACGGTAGCGATGCAAATGACTTGAAGTATAACCGTAATTTGATTGGCTGGTGCTTTCCGTCGATTGGCTTGATTGGCCGGTGCCGTCCGTCGGTGCAGCAACAGCTGAACTTCTCAACGTGAGCGGCGGGAGCAACTCGACGCAACGGACCCACAATTCAGTTTGGCAACGGATGACATAAGCCCATGTGAAATGAACGGGATGCGTCTCCAGCACTGCAACGCACGCAACTGTGTGTATGAGCCGTTAGAAGCCATCTGTCTAGCTACAGATTTTTTGTGCGTGCTCAGATGACGTGATAGACTGAGGCACTGTTGCTCATCTGTCCATCATTGTACAAAGCCCAATTTGATTGGTCCAAACAGCTCTGGTTTGGGCATAGTTCCTCCAGAACGTAACAATTCCAGACTGAACTTCCCGACCTCAAATGTTGTGGGTGGGGCTACTTCGGGCTGGCATCTAGTCTAGTTTATTGGGGGCCAAGCAGCGAAGCTGCAGGATCCCATTCAGTTAGTAGCTTTTCCTATTATTATTCTGCCATTGGAGCCTATGGCAGCCAATAGAACGCCTTGGTAAAAAGTGCTGAAATTTGGCAGAAAGTTTCGGGACTCTCCACTGACCACTCACGCTCATTTGCAGATCTCTAAACTCAGTCGTCTAGCGCCACCAACGGGTCAAAATTTGGCCGAAAATTGAACTACTGGGTTGAAAGTTATGATATTCGGCGCACTGATTCAGGACCGTCCCATGATCACTCTCACCAATTTATAGAACTCTATGCCCAACACTCTAGCGCCACCAATGGGTCAAAACTAGATTGCATTCACGCATGAGACCATTGAACGGTGCATCCGATTTTCACAAATCAGGCACTGCTGGAATCCCTGGACTGACCTGAGTTCAATGACTCCTAGTACGTCACTTTCCGCCATATTGGATTTGGTCCAAACTCTACGGAAAGTTTCAGCGGTCACAAATTTCATTCGATTTTCACGGAACTTGGCGGAGATGATCTTCAGACCGAGCCGCATAAACGATACTTATCAGATTTTTCAAATTCCACTTTATTGGCCCATGACAGCCAATCAAATAATAATAAAGAAAGTGAGGTCACATCTCAGCAACTCTTTGGTGTATGAAGTCCAGGGACATGGTAGCTGATTGTGAGAACGCACAAGGACTTTGGTGTAATTTGGCCTCTTGCAGTGAGTGCTTGCTCATGCCATGGCAACGCCATTCCTGCTATAGCGCACTGCTAGGCCCCCGCATTGCTGCTTGCAGCTAAATTTAGTGTTGAAATTGCACATAATTGATCGATCCCAAGCCCCGCCTCCCATTGTCAGTCTCATAGTTACTGTTCCGGAAAGGACCATGGGGCAGGAATCGAACCCTGGTCGCCGACGTACGTTGCAGGTGCCCTAGCCAGTCACGCCACGGCCATACTTAACTAATGCTTCATTGTGTACCCTTGTTGTAAAGTGTTACCAGACATTATATGTAGCCCATAGTGCTGTACACAAAGCAAACACTTCTTCACTGGTCGCTGTCCTCAACAGTGGCACCAGCAGGCCTAATCCAGTACGCACTGTGCGTACAATCTTTACATGGCTTTATTTGTGAAATCAGTCAATGTTAGCCTAGAACAATAAAAAAAAAACTTGTGTGACAACTAGCCTATATTTATTGACTCATGTACAATCTGAATATTGGCATTATTCCGAATAAAACCGGAATATGGTGTGCATAGCATGGAAACCATAGACTATAAAATTATGAAATCGTAGCATTGTTAGGACATGATAACGATTGGCCTGTGGCGGTTTTTGGGCGTGGCTTTTGATGGGTCAATTCTGGCGCTTAAAAACACAACGTTCCATTCATTCATTCATAGGATAATAGCCTAAATCATTCATCTAATAGCCTAAATCATTCAGTCATGAAAAGAAAACAACAGCAGCTTAATATTTTTCAGGCGTTTAACCGTAACGTTAAAAGACGTACTGTTCTTAGCAGTGATACTGACACTGACAGCAGTGAGAGATTGTCTTCCACGGTCACTTCTAGCAGCAGGGATACTGGAACATCACCAGTTGTCTGCAGGATCTCTGAAGCTACCGTTTGCAGCCAGCTAGGTGATCCTGCTTCAGACTGGTTTCAAAGAAATCAAGTGTCGACACAGCAGCCAAAGCGAACGGTATGTGACAGTGACAGAGATGAAGCAGACAGCTACACGAGCCTGGGCAGTGTGTCTTCTTCAAACATAATTTCTAGTGAAGATGTGGGTGAATACTTTCTTCCGATACATATCAACTAATTTCTCACCTTGCAGGACAAACTGCCGTTACTAGTTCGAAATGGATGGTTGCTACGGCCAAAGGCCAGTCGTTAGTTCTATATCACCCGTTGTCAAGCGGGCATATCCCAAGATTCTGATGAACTTTAGCTTTGAAACATCGCTATTTTACTTAGCCTGCTGTCATCCATCTAGCTAAAAGCCACCTCCGTCATATACTACAATGTTGCCATGTTCTGAACGTCTGCATTTTACAGCTCCGATGCAACGTGACAGTTCATTTACACTTTACGAGTTTGGCGAATTAATATACAAGTGTAATATTTTTTTAATTTTTAATTTTAAACTTTATTTGTTATAGAGGGACAGTGTACACTAATTGCCATTTTACAAAGAAAATGTAAATGCATCCAATTATAGCCAAAAGGCTAGTTTCCATTGGTAGTCCCCCTGCCAGAAGGAGCATGGCAAAATTACCTATTAATTAAAAGAATAAGTTACAGCAAAAAAAGCAAGCACAACAAAAATAAAACAATTACAATATATATATAAAAAAAAAACAGATGTATTACACATCTGTCTACAACCCACCCAAGCCCAAAGCATCTCCTTGGCACACATAGAAAAGGCAGCGCTGTGCTATATAGCACTTTAAGAATTGCGTCGCCGGTTCGAATCTGGCCTGATGCACCGTCCGCCATTACGGCCGTTTCCGCGGTCTTACGTTGTTTCCTTGAATTTCCCCTGGGGATCAATAAAGTATCTATCTATCTAACCCAACACACACACATCCACAAAAGATACACACACACACATACACACACAAACAGAAGTACGCCCGCCCCCCACACACACACACACCAGAGATACACACGCGCACCACACACTCCAACAATCATACTCTTCTAATCTCATACACTAATGCTGACAGACTTGGTTGTCTATCAGCCAATTCTTTAATTTTAATTTTAATGAACTATAAGAACTGGACTCTCTTATGTTTTGTGGGATTGTATTCCATTCACCACCTGCTTTATAAGTGAAAACTGATTGACCTAAAGTTGATTTCTTGTAAGGCACTGCACAATCACCTCTAGTAGCCCCTCTAGTAACACTGGTTACAGATGATCTAAATTGCAGTAGGCTGCAGAGTGGTGGTGGAGCTAAGCTGTGTCGGATTTTATATACAAGACAACAATTTTTAAACATAACAAGATTGTTCCAACTTAGAAGCCTATATTTGTTAAGTATTGGACAGTGATGAAAAGATCTTGGTTTTTTATCTAAAATCTTGACAGCTTGTTTATATAAAGATATTATTGGCTTTAATGTCATGGAGTTTGCAGTGGCCCATGTTGGTAGACAGTAATTCATATGTGACATTATAAGAGAGAACATGTACATTTTTGCAGCCTCTGTTGACATATAATTTCTAAGATGTCTAAAATTTGTAAGTGTAAAGTTTGTGATCCTACTCACCTTTTTAACATGTTGCTTGAAAGTCAGGTTACTGTCCAAAATAATGCCTAGATATTTATATTCATTTACAATTTGAATTCTCTGCCCTGAAATGAAAACATCAGGCTCTGTATAAGATTTTTTTGTTTTAGCAAAGAACATGGCTACAGTTTTAGAAGTGTTAAGTTCTAAATGACAATTATTCAACCAATTAGAAACATTAATCATAACTTTTGTCAGCTGTACTGCAACCTCAGAAGGATTTTTACCTTTAATAAAAATGACAGTATCATCTGCATACATAAGGATCTCACTGCCTTGGCACACAGATGGAAGGTCATTTATATAAAGACTGAAAAGAATTGGACCCAAAATTGAGCCTTGGGGTACCCCTGTTACAAGATCTTTATAGGAGGATCTTGTATTTTGTATATTAACACATTGAGAGCAGTTAGTAAGATATGATTTAAACCAGTTAGATGTATACTGAGAAAAATTAAACTGGACAAATTTTGACTGAAGAATATTATGATTAACTGTATCAAACGCTTTTCGTAAATCCAGAAATATCGCCCCAACCACACCCCCTCTGTCTATTAAAGACTTAACTCTTTCAATAAAATAAACAGTTGCCGTTTCTGTTGAGTGGTGTGCCCTAAATCCATGTTGCATCGGATGTAGGAGTTGGCTAGAATTTAGATGAAGAATTAGTTGGTCCGCCGCTAACTTTTCTATGACTTTGGACATAACAGGGAGAATACTTATTGGTCTATAATTTGAAACTAACTGCGGGTCATCATTCTTAAAGATAGGGACAACAACTGCAGGCTTCCAATATTGGGGGAAGCTCCCTCGACCCTGAGTCAGAGAAATATTTACAATATGCGTGATTGGTTTAATCAATGAACCTGCACACTCCCTGATCATAGCAGAGTCCATTTCATAAACATCTTTTGAAGATTTAGGTTTGAGAGAATCAATCACTTTTAATACTTGTGCTTCAGAGACTCTTTCAAAATTAAAAATGGGTCCTGGTATTAGTTCCTTGATATCATATTGCTGGCGCAAGGAAAAACTGTTGGCAATAGTAGCTACCGAATCTACAAAATAATGATTTAATGCTTCAGCTACATCCATTGCCTCATTTGTTAGTGTGCCATTAATTCTCAGTTCGATCTGTTTTCTAGCATTGTTTTGTCCTGATAGTTTCTTTATTTGCTGCCATGTCATTTTAGAGTTTCCCTTATTATTTACTATTATCTCAAGGAAGTAATTTGCCTTGGCTTTTCTAAATTCTTTTGTCACCTTATTCCTTATTGATGTAAATTTAAGCCTGTCAGTTGTCAATTTAGACTTCAGTGATGCTTTTAGGATCTGATCTCGTTCTTTCATCATTTGAAGTATACTTTCATTTATCCACAGAAGGGAAGCACTTTTGTTTTTATTTCTAGACATTTTTGAAAATTCTTTAATAAGTTTATGCAATTTATCCACAAAATACTGGCTAGTAAAGTCCAGATTATCTGATTTCATTAGTTCATCCCATTTTAAATTCTGCACATCATTTTTAAAATCTTCCATTTTATTCTTTGGTATCTTCATATAATCCATGCTCTGTGCAGAAACAGAGCCTTTCTTTCCATTCACTTTTCTAGCCATTAGTATCAGATTATGATCAGAGAGTCCAGTTATAAAGTTATAAGATTTAATTATTCTTTCAGGTTTATTGCTAAAAATTAGATCAATCTGTGTACTAGAGGAATTGGTAATTCTGGTTGCTCCGCTAATTACTTGTGTTAAATTAAAACTGTCAGTTCCTTGTTTAAGTTGTTTTCTTGCAGACTTATCTTCCCAATTCACATTCATATCTCCTGTACCTGTACCTGTACCTGTCCTCTGCCAGCGTGAAGAGGACACTAGCCACCATTAACCCACGCAAAGCAGCAGGCCCAGACAACATACCAGGACGAGTGTTGAAGGACTGTGCAGAAGAGCTGAAGGATGTTTTTACAGACATTTTCAACACCTCTCTGGAGCAAGCAGTCATCACTTTTCAAAACTGCCACCATCATACCCGTGCCAAAGAAATCATCACCATCATGCTTCAATGACTACCATCCTGTAGCACTCACGCCCATAATCATGAAGTGCTTCGAACGGCTAGTCATGTCACACATCAAAGCCACCCTACCCCCCACCCTGGACCCCTTCCAGTTTGCATACCGAGCCAAACGATCCACGGAGGATGCAATCTGCTCTGCCCTCCATCCAGCCCTCACCCACTTAGACAATAAAGACTCATATGTGAGAATGCTGTTCATAGACTTCAGTTCAGCATTCAATACCATAATACCACAACAACTCATCAGCAAACTGGACAAGCTAGGATTCAGTACCTCCCTCTGCAACTGGCTGCTGGACTTCCTGTTGCAGAGACCACAAGCAGTACGTGTCAGGGGACAACACTTCAAGCACTCTGACCCTGAGCACGGGGGGCCCCTCAAGGGTGTGCTCAGCCCCTGCTCTTCACACTGCTAACACATGACTGTACAACCACTCACAGCTCCAACCATCTGGTGAAGTTTTATGGGACGACACAACACTGGTGGGCCTCATCACTAAGGGCGATGAGGCTCACTACAGAGAGGAAGTAGACCTGCTGGCTAAATGGTGCAAAGACAACAACCTCCTGCTAAATGTCAGCAAGACCAAGGAGATTGTTGTCAACTTTCAGAGAGGCCACAAACAACTGCCACCACTGTCCATCGACGGAGATGCTGTGGAGAGAGTGAGCAGCACAAAATTTCTTGGGGTGCACATCAGCTTAACGCACCTCTCCTGGACCACCAACACAGCATCACTGGCTAAGAAAGCCCAGCAGCCTCTACTCTTTAAGCAAATTGAAGAAGGCAAGTGCCACGCCTCCTGTCATGACTACATTCTACAGAGGGACCATCGAGAGCATCGCCTCCAGCAGCATCACAGTGTGGGGCGGAAGCTGCACAGATCAGAACAGGAAGACCCTCCAGCGCACTGTTAACACAGCTAAGAGGATCATTGAGCACCACTCCCTCCCTGCAGGACATTTACACCACCCGCCTCACCCGCAAAGCACTAATGATTGTCAAGGATACAACCCACCCCTGCACACAAACTGTTCAGCCTCCTGCCCTCTGAAAGCGGTACAGGAGCCTCCGCCTCCCGCACCACCAGACTGGCAAGTAGCTTCATCCACCAAGCAATCAGGATGCTGAACACTCTACCCACTCTCCCATCACTGACAGCCCCCCCCCACCCACCAGCCAGCCAGGAACCTAGGGAAACTAGGATCCTGTCTACCCTAACCCCCTCCCCCCAACACCGCCCTGTGGAACTGCACTGTGAATGCAAAGAGCCTAACGTGTTGCTGCTTCACATCAAGCCTGATATACTTGAAATTACTGCATACTGCATATCAATGTAAATATACAGGTCACACAAGCACAAGTTTAAACTTCATGTAACTGTTAAGACTATATAAATATACAACACAACTACCTCTATTTTTTTTATATATATGTCCTATATTTCTATTTTGATACATACATGTTCTATATTTCAGTCTTGCACTTTAATTTAATGTTTATTGTCTATGGCTATGTCTATAGTATGTCTATGTCTGTATTTAAAGCATGTCTATGTCTGCATGGGAAAGTAAGAAACGAAATTTCAATTCTTTGTATGACCAGTGCATGTAAAGAAATTGACAATAAAAGCCGACTTGACTTGACTTGACTTGACCTATAACAATCACCTCTCTATTGAAGTCACACTGTTGCAACCTTTCTCTAAATTGTTCATAGAAACTGACATTTGATGAGGGCGGACGGTAGATTACAATTAGGGTTAATGACATTTCTGGCGAGAGTACAATATTTAAACCCAGACATTCTAGTTCACATGCCATGTCTTTGATTACATTACATCTAATTGTGTCCTTTACGTAACACATAACCCCCCCACCTTTTCCATGTTTACGATCATTCCTAAAAATGTTAAAACCAGGCACATTTATAGCCGCATGTGGCGAGTTTACATTTAACCATGTTTCAGACATTGCTAGGAAATCCAAATTTGATTCTTGTAAAAGATGTTGTCCTTGTTCACATTTAGAAAGAACACTTCTTATATTTATGTGACCACCAAAGCCAAAGAAATGATCTACTTCATAGGTGTGCAAATAACATACGGTTAATGGTCGTTCTAAATGACGTAGGACAATGGAAAATTCAACCAAGCAGTGGCATAATCATGGCTAACTGGCAGAGGCGGACAGAGTACACAGCTTCATTACTTGAGTAAAAGTACAGATACCCTTTACTAAATTTTACTCAAGTACAAGTAAAAGTACAACAGTCAGATGTCTTCTTAAGTAAAAGTACTGAAGTACTTGTTTTTAAAAGTACTTGAGTATCAAGAGTAGCCTACATTTTCTAAATATTGCATTACTACTGCCACAGTGCTTACATTTATGTACAGAAACGTCCTACATGGAGTTATGAAAAATGGTAATGTTAATTAGGGAGAATGTAAGAGAATGTAAAAGGAATTGAAAGTAAAATCAAGTCATTTTCATCTTTTTACCATATTGCCAGGGATGGGCAGTATTTCTAATACATGTATTTAAAATACGTATTTCAAATACAAAACACTATTTTGTAATTGAAACACTTGAAGCGAAAACTATCATTAACTTGTTAAGCAAATTGAAATAGTCTGGCAAGGTGGGGCCACGGGTTGGCACATTCCCGGGATGGACCTGCTGCGTCTTCATCCATTGTTTCGTCCATGGTTTTGTCTGTTATCTAAATCTGACCATGGAGTTGACTTTGGCGGAAAGCTGAAGGTGATTGCAATTAGTGGCGCCTGCACAATCCAATCACGTTTGAGAAGGAAACAACAAATTGAGGGTTTCCAAGATTTTTCTTTTTTCCTTTTTTTTAGAAGTAGTAATGGCTACTCATGGTTATGGATAGAAATGTAGCGGAGTAAAGAGTACTGCCTATTTTACTGCCTAAGAATATTTGCCTCTCAAATGTACTTGAGTAAAGTCATGAGTACTCCCCAAAAATGATACTTGAGTTAAGTACAGATCCCTCAAGTACTGTCCTCAAGTACTGTACTCAAGTAAATGTACTCAAGTACTGTCCTCAAGTAAATGTACTCCGTTACTGTCCGGCTCTGGCGCATACAGCTGACCTTGCCTGCTAATGGGGAAGTCACAAACGTGGACAGTTCAGGGATTTGCTGATACAAAAAATTTGGAAAGGGCAACAAAACGCCACGATTTGTGTAATGACCACGTTGGGGCTGCAATCCGATTGTCATTGCTGGGGTGAATGCCAATTGATCAGGTTGTGGATGAAGGTGTGCGGTTGCAGACTGCACAGCATAATACAAAAGTGCGCCAGAATAGGGAGATTGTGAAGCGTTTGCTTGATGCTACTGCCTATCTGGGCATGCAAGAGCTATCTTTCTGGAGGCATGACGAGGGGGCTGATTCAGACAACAAGGGCAAATATAGAGAGCTGGCAGAGGTGATAGCACGCTATGATCTTCTAGCAGAGCATTTGCAAAGTTCGTCTGTTTTACAGGCATGTCCAAAACTATTCAGAACGACCTCATTTCGACAATATCCTCATCAATTAATGGTGAAATCAGACAAGAATTAGACAGGGCGCCCTTCTTCTCTTGGCAACTTGATGAAACGACAGACATAAGTTGTCATTCACAGCTCTCGGCCATCGTCAGGTATGTGGATGATCATGGCACCATCCAGGAACGTTTTCTGGGCTTTTCCGATGTGTTGAAGGGGCGTGATGCACAGTCGTTATTTGAGTTTGTGCAGGCCGAAATGTCAAGCTTAGATTTCACTGATAAACTCGTCGCACAAACATATGATGCTGCTGCAGTCATGGCCTCGGATCTTAATGGCTTGCAGGCTAAAGTGAGACAAGTGGCTCCCAGTGCAACATTTGTCCATTGCTATGCCCATCGCCTAAATCTGGTCGGGAGTCGTTAGGGTCCCACAGGCAAAAAACGTTTTTGCTCACCTGGGTGGCTTCATATCCTTTTCCTCCAACACCAGCAAAAGAGTTGCATTGCTTGAGGAGTTTGGTCGCGCTAGAATGCCTAGGAGCGCTCCAACACGTTGGAATTTCTCGTCCAGGGTCGTGAATACAGTGGCCTCTAATTACGATAAATTGATGGCAATGTTAACTCGTATAACTGACCATCCGTCTATGGATGATGAAACCATACGTTCAGCTGATGAACCGGAAAAAACGTGAGTCTTTCAAATCAGATTTCCCAACGCACGCAATGGCAAATTTGTCAGAGACATATGGCCATCTCTTTGACGAGGTAAAAAATGGAAAATAGAACTGAAGCATTTCTATCGCAATGCAGAGATCAATTCGTCCCGAAAGCTGTGTGACAGTCTCAGCTTCATGAAATCCAGCGGTCTTGATGAAGCAATGCCTCAGCTGTACAGACTCACATGTCTGATTGCCACGATCGGTGCCACTTCTGCAGGTGTTGAGCGAAGTTTTTCATGCCTCAAACGAATAAAAAGTTATACCAGGAACACAATGGGACAGGACAGATTGAAAAATCTGGCCATTATTTCGATTGAAAAGAAAATTGTCAAGTCTCTTCCAAAAATTCTCAGTGGTATGATCAGGCCACAGATGTATTTGCCACGCAAACAGCTAGGAGAGTTGACTTGATATTCAAATAAACGCCTGCAAGCAATAGCCTCTGGCTGAGTGATGGAAGCGTTATGTTATGCCTTGTTATATCCATGTTATGCCTAATCAATTGTTAAATAATGTTCTTGTTCTTGCCAATATGTTCTTGTTTTCAACGTTATAACTGTATCTTTGGATGGTAACATTGTTAATGAATTTTTCAGTAGACTGATGCATTCCTTTTCTGGCCGCTCTGACATCTTCAATGACGTTTGCCTTTTAGCCTACAACTTTTGACTATAAATTCCCATTTGGATTACCCTGGAAATCCAGAGTTCTCGCGAGAGCACAACGGAATTGTCTCTGCTAGACACTCTGGCAAAGAGCAATGATGCACGTTACTTTTTCCCCTTGCATTCCGGGGAACCAGCTAAATTGATGAAGACAGCGCTGTAACGTTGGAGGACAGTACACATTGGTCGTAGTGTTATCTGATTGCGTCGAAGTCTGAAATCATTCAGAGTCAGAGGCGGACAGAGTACACAGCTTCATTACTTGAGTGAAAGTACAGATACCCTTCGCTAAATTTTACTCAAGTACAAGTAAAAGTACAACAGTCAGATGTCTACTTATGTAAAAGTACTGAAGTACTTGTTTTTAAAAGTACTTAAGTATCAAGAGTACAAGAGTAGCCTACATTTTCTAAATATTGCATTACTACTGCCACAGTGCTTACATTTATGTACAGAAACGTCCTACATGGAGTTATGAAAAATGTTAATGTTAATACCTTGGAGAATTGGCAATATTTCTAATACATGTATTTCAAATACAAAATAAAAAATTGAAACACTTGAAGCGAAAACTATCATTAACTTGTTCAGAAAATTGAAATAGTCTGGCAAGGTGGGGCCACAGGTTGGCACATTCCCGGGATCAGGGCTCTCAAGTTTTGAAGTTTGCAATGGGTGAGACTTTGTTTCTCAGGGGGGAGGGGGCGTGGCATTGGCACAGTGCCACGCCCCCTCCCCCTGATCGAAGTACATGAAAGTCCTACGTCTGCTTGAACTACTCGTGGCGCCACGCCCCCTCTCCCCGATCAACAGACCCACCCTCCCCATGTCCCATCAACCCAGCTTCATGAGAGAGCACAAATTCTAGAACCCTATAGTAAACTAGATGTACCGCATAGCGGTACAAAATATGACCGCCGCTCAGTCCTGTACATCCATTCCGCGAAAATAAATCACACTAATCAATTTGTCTCCATCTTTTACTCCATCCCCCACTCTTGAAACTTTTGTGTATGCTTGTTTGGCATGCCTGAGTGTGTTTGTGCGGCTGCACAGAAAGTAGCCTACTAGTGCTGAAAAGGTGAATACAGTGGGCATCGCTTTCAAATGACCACTTCATTCGCGCATTACACGGCGTGAAGCTGCGTGAAGCTTTAGTACCACTTTCAGCCACTGTGCGTCGCTCTGCCACTGTACATCGCTCTGCCTGCCGTCCCTTACATAATTGTTGCCGAGAGTAATCCCAGCCTACGAATTCAATAACAAAATAAATTATGCATAATTAAACATTACCTCGATTTAGGCTACTTGGGTATGTCTTAAGGCTTGACTACACGGTGGTAACGGAAATCGAAATTTGCTGTCTACATTATTGTCAGTGTTGGGGGTAATGCAACTACGCAAATCAAAACAGTGGTGTGATAATTGAGCCAGTAGAGAAATAACTGTTCAGAATTAATCTGTAGCCTTGGGTAGGCTTCTGCAGAAAACAATGTTGTTGCTGATTTAATACTATCTGGCGACGTTTTTAACAGGCTACGCAATAGAGGCTTAGACAACTATGACCCACGTTTTGGTTTCGTAAATTAATTTGCCCTACTTCTTGACTGCAATGTAGTCAATAGACTGCTTGACATGTCATTTTTATTTTTCTGTACAATAAACAAATACATCTGCGTTATGCCGCAGAATTACATTCATATTTGGCTGACTTCTGCAGACGCGCAAAAAAACACTGCCAGGCCATCCTTAAAAATATTTTCGTTTGCCGTAACCTGACCGACCCTGTCAATTTAGAACCGACCCAAATATTTTTTTTTTCCCCTTTTAGTCCGACCGACTTGCCGGTTGTAAACTTGCATTAAGACCGACCGATTTTTTTTTTTACTCTAAACAACCAATTCAAATAAAATACTATTTATTTTAGTAGGCCTAAGTATTGTGAATATAAATTGCCTACATACAAACGTAGGCTCTCTTAAATAAAACCCTGTGGCGTCATCTCTACACCATTGGTTTACGCATGTCACACTATGGCCTATACGCTTCGTTTCATTCACACAAACATCTCGACTCAACGCGTATTACTTGGCACGAAGCTCTGGACGAACTGTGCCCAGAGTACAACTGTTTCACCAGCACATTTAAATGACTTGACTAAAACCGTGCATAACTGGAGGTAAACCTGTTATCTGAGCAGTCTGTATGTCCTCATTTTGCGAATGCGAGGACGATATGAGTCTGTTGCATAGATGTCCGAGTCACGCATAGTGTTTGAAAACCACTGGCTCGTAATCACAATAATTTAACACACGACAGTTGGATACTTCATCATGTTCCCATGCCTACATTTTGGTGAGTAGCATAGAGATCGTTAAAACAATGGGGGGAATGAAAGAAAAAGTTTGAGAACCACTGGCTTAACAAGTTACCTGCAGCCCAGAACACACAGAATATTGCAACAGAAAGTTGCCTTTATAATCAACTACTATTTGTTCCAACAGCATTCAAACAAAGCCTTTATAAAAGTGGAAAAAAAAAATATTCCATAACAAGTAAAATAAAATACTGTTACTATAGTAACTGTATCCCAAGCTTCAGCTCCCCACGTCTGTGACAGGCAGACGTGACACCGCTAAAATCTCAGCTTGTTTATACCCCACACTGAACGCGTAAGACCGCTAGGCCCATCACTGGGTGGTGCGGTAGCCTAGCCTACTCTCTGGGATTTAAGTCAAGCAATATAACCATACAAATGTTTCAAAATGAGTAATTTCGGCTTTGTCTGAACTGGCCATTGTAGGCTACGTAAAAAATAAACAAGTAGGCCTATTCCCTATCCAATGATATGGCAAATGTTTGTTTTCCAAAGTAAGAATTTCACTTCACCATGCACCTTCGACAATGAATAGCTCATTACACTTATGTTACTGTTGAACATAGGCCTAACTGGTATCAGCCTTTCAGACCTAGGCTACTTTTAGTAAGGGAAAATGACAACTCATTGTTTCAAAAGGAGTAAATTCGGCTTTGTCAGAACTGAGCTGTGGACGACACGGCACGGCATGCCCAATTGAAAATAAATTAACGCAACGCAACACAGACCCCGCTTCTCTCGCGTCAGTCACTGACAGTAGCCTAGAATAAATGCATGGGGGGAAAAACTTCCCCATGACAAAGACATCGTAAAACACTGAAAGTTAATATTTTGTCACTATAACATACATCTGTCCTTTGTCAAATGTGTTATGTTCCAAGTAGCCTAGTGCGTAATTCTGCTTCATAAAGTTGAACAAATACATTTGCTTATTTCACAGAAAAATATAAATAGCCAGTTAGGGTCTACAGTGCAGAGTTGGTAAGTTATGGTAGGCCAACTTGGAGTGAACATACAAACAGGGGAAATTCTTTCTCTAGTAGCTGAGTAGCCTCAGGTGCGCACGTAGACATAAGGCCGAACATGCAAGCGCCAATGAATCGTGCTCTCACGACAATCACGCCGTTAAACTTAAATAGGTTAACGTCACTCTAAGTTCGCCTTCAAGCAAGGAAAACGATGATTTGAAGACATCTGTTTCGTTGGAAGGGCAAGGGGTAGCAACAGGGCAACACAGAGACAGGCCCGATGGCAGGGCTGTTATGAGAGTATTAAAATATGGGATATTCTACGGGAAAACATTAAAACAGCAAGACAGCGGGGGGAAGTTAAAATACGTGAGAAACACAGAAAAAGTTGGCATGCATTGTTTCGGTCCCCGTGCACAGGGATTATTTGTCATATTATTAATCACATATGAATATTTGTGAAATTGTGCAAACAGGCGCAACACATTTGAAAAGGAAGGACTGGTAGCATGCAAGCTCACGGGAAAGATTGATTTAAGAACGTTATCACAGTGTGTGGCTGTGGCGCGGGCGGAAGACAGCGACAATTGGCAGGCGAGGGTCATGTATTTTTTAACAATTCTGTCGGAGGGTCATTGAACAATTTCTAGCAGGCAAGGGAGGGTCATGCAACTTTTGACTGAAGCACTCAAAATTCCTCCGGTGGCCCCTTCAATAAATAATGAACAGTCCCTAGATTGCTGCTGGGCTGTATGTCTTGGTTCATGTCTGTTAACAACTCATTGCCATCAAACGCGTAGCCTATCTCGCGGTTGCATCCATTACAAACAAACATGCAATGTGAACGTCTGGGATTGGGAAGAGCACTAAATGCTCTACTGAATAAGCACAAAGTCAAACCTTTAAATGAAAAACACTCTTTAATAATCAAAAAAATAAACCGCTAATTAAGTAAACTTGTGACCATCAAAAATCGTTTATCGCCTGTAACTCTGTGATAACAGGACGTAACAGGAAGGCATTTGGCTGAGCAACGGAGGTTAATATGTTCTATATTTTGTCCAAATGATGTCTGTCTATCATCGTTGCACTTGGTGAAAACCAGTATGTTTAATTTGTCCTGCGTTTCTTCTACGGCTGCAAACGGGATTCACTCGCAGTTAACCAAATATTTTTTTATTAGGGCAGGGCAGGCATATTTCTGGCTATTAAATTAGTTCTAAACCAGTCTGCTAAAGTCTGTAGTGAAGTCTGTGTAGGGTTTTCCAGGCTCCATTTCTTTTTACGAGACACCCTGCTCACTTGAGCCATCTACCGGTTGTTTGGGTTGTTGCAGCGTCTCACTGGGAAAATACAAATTAAAATTGCGCAGACCGCAAGTGAAGCTGGCCAAGTCGAAGCACTGCCCACTGTATGAATAGGTAAATGAGTAGATAAATAAATACAGTTCTTGCTTTATGCACAGGGTCCTGTCCTATACAACATAACATTTAATTGCCTGAGTACTAGCTGTTTGGAGGGTGGTGGAGGCTGTGGAGTGAGGGACCTGCAGACAGTGACCTGCCTAATTGTGGCCCGAATTTCATCCAGGACAGCATGGTGTCTTCGTGCTCCTGAGTCTCTTCCCCCTATTCCACCACCACC
Source organism: Alosa alosa (assembly GCF_017589495.1). Taxonomy (NCBI): domain Eukaryota; kingdom Metazoa; phylum Chordata; class Actinopteri; order Clupeiformes; family Clupeidae; genus Alosa; species Alosa alosa. Next base: position 37,266,973 of record NC_063192.1, on the reverse strand, counting down.
ACGCACCCTTCCTCCTCCTCCTCCTCCTCCTCCTCCTCCTCAAGCAGGCAGATGCAGTTGTTCATTTGGCCAGGTGTCTTCATATTGTCCTGGCCCTGGTCAAACTCTATATATACATGTTTGGCAGCAGTCACAATCATGGACAGCACCTGTCAGGTAACTAAACATAATGCAGCACTCACAATCATGGACAGCACCTGTCAGGTAACTAAACATCCTGTCTAACTGGTCATCTGAGAAACTCCTCCTTCGTTAGTCAAGCTCTAGTTTCACCTGACTGTCAATTACTGTACTTAATTTATAAAATGTTCCAAGAGATTAATCTATGGTATTCATAGTATTATGTTCTTGACTAATCTTGACAATTGAACAGACTATTGTGCATGTGATAACTTATACAATCAATTCCATTTGCATTGTCTCTGAGCTGAGAGGCAGGTACAGCAGTGAGTGCTAATGTTTCTCCACACACAGAGAAACCAGACAGGCTTGCATGTCTCTGAAACGGGAGATGGAAGACTGAGTGAAGACATGACTAAAAACAAATTTATAAATATTCCCCACAAGGCTCATATAACAAATCCTCTGCCCCAATTTCTTGACCCAGCGGCAAGCGTATCAAAGACTGATGTTCTTCTAACTGTCTTCGTAAACTTTCTGAATTCATAGAGGAAGCGAGAGGGAATTTGTGGAAGAAGAGAGCGAAGATGAGTGTGAGAAAGAGGAAGAGAGAGAGGGAAAGATAGCTTTTTTGCACTTGAAAAATCTTTCAAATTCATTGTGAGAACCACACAAATATTTGATTTGGTATAAGGGAGAAAATGCGAGGATCCTCGGCAGTACTTGTGAATTCCCTGTGGCTTCACTCCAGTAGAATCAAAGGCAGACATCAAACCCCACGCAAAACTGAACCGAGTGACACATACCATGATTGTTTGGTAAATACTTTCACATTTTCCTCCTCCAGCAACAGGCGTGTAGCTTGACATCACACAAGCTACACTCCTCCAGCCTTCACACATGCTACATGCTAACTCCTCTAGCTTCCACACATGCTACATGCTAACTCCACCAGCCTCCACACATGCTAACTCCTCCAGCCCCCACACATGCTACATGCAAACTCTTCCAGCCTCCACACATGCTACATGTTAACTCCTCTAAGCTTTCACACATGCTACATGCCAACTCCTCCAGCCTCCACACATGCTACATGCTAACTCTTTTAGCCTCCACACATGCTACATGCTAACTCCTCCAGCCTCCACACATGCTACATGCTAACTCTTTTAGCCTCCACACATGCTACATGTTAACTCCTCTAAGCTTTCACACATGCTACATGCTAACTCCTCCAGCCTCCACACATGCTACATGCTAACTCCTCCAGCCTCCACACATGCTACATGCTAACTCCTCCAGCTTCTTTCTGTCTTTCTCTCTCTAGCCTACATTACAAAATTCTGTACAAATCTTTGACTCTGCTTCTTACAGGTCACTCTCTCTCTTTCACTCACACACACTCACAGACCTTGTCTCTGTGCCTTGTGTGGCGGGCAGTGGAGGCAGCGAGCCGGGTGACAGACCAGTCTTCATAACTCCACGGGCCGACACACTCATCCTCTCACTGGGTTTGGAGGAGCTGGGCCTGTGGGAGCTGCATACACACACAACGGACATGGGTAGGTGAGCGCTGTCAGTGGGCCTATCTGTCCGTGCACATAGAGGGGGGGGTTGATTGGTCTGGAGAAGAGAGAACTACTACATTGCTCACATATTCACTATCCAAGTGTTCTCTCTCCCTTCCCCTCGTTCTGTTCTGCCATCTTCCCCTTTCTCCTTCCATAGTCTCTTCCCTCTTCCACTCTCTCCTTCTTCCATAGTGTCTTTCCTGTATGTTAGACTTGGGTGTGCGCCCCAGTTTCACTGTGCCGGCTGCTTCAGTGATTTTATGTTACGTCTGGTCAGAGGCGCAAAGTTTGACATCTGTCATTCCCTATAAGAGCCAGCAGCAACATCAAACAGCCCGTGGGTATTTTGACAGTGAACACATCTAAAGGAATTTGCTTGCACAATTCCACTAGTAGGCTACTGTGTGTGACTACAGCAGAGGTGGAAAAAGTATGAAAATATTGTAGTCAAGTAAAAGTACCAATACCTTGATGAAATATTACTCAAGTACAAGTTAAAATACCGATCTGAAAATGTACTCAAGTAAAAGTGTGTGTGTGGGGGGGGGGGGGCGTACCAGAACAACTAGTTTTACCAGAGACTTTCTAATGAGGAGATACAGCACTCAAAAAATCCTCCATAGTAATGCATGGGGTTAGTTTGTAACGCCAATATGGCAGTTGTCTACACATATCACAACCCTTCCTGCAACAAAGCGATGACATGTGAATACGTTGGAGCCAATCATGTGGTGTGTTGTAAAATACATTGAGCCAATCATGTGGTATGCTGTGAAGACATCGCGGCCAATCATCTGTTGTGATCTCGCTGCTGGAGCAAGATTGGTGTCGCGGAAGCCTTCACGCCACGCATTTCTGCCGAAATAGATGCACGATAAGTGCCCAAAAAGTGTTGCAATATGGCCGCCGAGTGGAGGTACTTGCCTGATAAGGATGTTGAGAAATGGAGATCTATGTGAAAAATCACCGGAGTTCTCCTTTAAGTTTGCAACTAACTTTGAAAATCAACTACTGCTCACTCATCCTTGGGTCGCTTTGCAGTGAACAGTAATCCAGCACAACTGAAAAGCCCCTCACAGGCAGCTGAGGCAGGCAGGCCAATGTTGAGTTGCAGAGAGTTTTTTTATATTTGGAAACGAGCAGAAGGTTCAGCAGATTAAAGGGTGTCAAACTGGGGGGGAAAGTGGGAAGTATAGGGCAATAGAGGAGAGGGCCCTTGAAAAGTGGAATACAGGGGGCACAACATTTTCATCAGGCATTAGTAATAACTCAGGTAATCCACACATAAAAAATCCAAACAACTCCATAAGTAGAGTCATGTGTAATGAAGTGGAATAACACAGGGAAAAAAAGTATTGAACACGCTAAGAAAAAGCACTAAGGCAAGGAAAGGGAAGGAACGAGCTGGAATCTGTAAGTAGTTAGAGAGTAGTTATCCTTTCTATCTGCGCAAATTAATATAAGCTTGGTTAGTAGCTTACATATTGATGGGCTATAAAAAGGTTTTTCATTACCAAGGTGTCACACAAGAAACATTTCATGATGGATAAAAGCAAAAAGCTCTCCCAAGACCTTTGCAACCTTATTGTTGCAAAACATATCAATGAAACTGGTTACAGATGCATTTCAAAACCAAAGCCATTATCTCCAAGTGGAAGAAACATCACTGTATCATCAACCGGCACAGGGCACAGGATCTCTGACCAGGGAGTCAAAAGGATAGTCAATAGTCAATTCCAAGAGCCAAGGACCACTCGAAGAAAGCTCCAGAAAGACTTGAAGGCAGCCAATTCAATTAAATTCAATTAAACAGTTCTGGAAGTAATCTGGAACTAAAGATCAGGATTCACAAGAGGGACCCCTGGAATCTGTTTAGAACAATGGACCAAAATCACACCTGATATGGCAACTAATAAGTTTTGTCATACAGGAAATGTCTTGAAGCTGTCTTTACAAACAAAGGCTTTTCCACAAAGTATTGAAGAAATTTCAGTAGGCACGTTCAATACTTTTTTCCTGTGTCATTCCACTTTAATACATACAACTCTTATGTTTGGATTTTTTAGGCCTATATGTGTGTTAATATAATGTGTGGTGAAAATTTCGAATAGACTCAATGGAAGTTTAGGCTAATTACTGAAAAAAATTAAGCCGCTCAATACTTATTTCCACCATATATTTATTTTACCTGAATATTTTAACTTCAAAATTAAATGTAAAAATGAATGTCAGACAAAATGTAAAGTTTGACTGACTGGATTTTTGTATACAAAACATAGTGAAAACTGTCTAAGGTCACTCTCACTCTCCCTTGCTAAAGAGTTAAATGGTTTAGTCCATCTTGACGATTCATAAGGTAGTCTATCTTTTGTTTATTTAGTTGAGCATCGCTTAGTAGTGGACCGCTAATTCTTGTGCTGTTGGTGCAATGTTTTCCAAGAAAGCCAAGTCAGGTTACTAAAACAAAGGCCAAAACAGGAAAAGAGAGACATCAAAATGAGGGGAAACAACTGCTAATAAACTTCTTTCCAAAGAAAGGTGAGCACAAACGCCAAAAACACTAAATCCCATGGTGTTTGCTTGAATATCTCCACAATCATTGGTGCTAAAACGAACTGAGACAACCCATTGGAATAGCGGAAAATACACTTTCATAGGTTAGGCTAATCTGATGCATCTCGTGATCCAGCTCCATCTCCATCACTTTCAGAAAGACTGCATGGCGTCAGCCATGTCCTGTTGTAGGCTACATGCTGATCATTATCACTAGGCTAGTGGTTTAGGGCGCGATTTTTTTTCTCTCCCTTTCTGTTTTCGTTAGTCTTAACTTTTTTTTTTACTCAAGTAACAGATGGGATTTTTGATGTAGCGAAGTACAATACTTCACTCAAAAAGTAATCAAGTAAAATTTAAAATACCGATTTTATAAACTACTTAAAAAATACAAAATACACAGAAAAAATACTCAATACAGTAACGTGAGTAAATGTATTTCGTTACTTTCCACCTCTGGACTACAGACATCCCAAGTCTCCCGGAAGTTCCGGGAGTCTCCCGCATATTGATAGCGGCTCCCTGATGCCCGCAAATTAGATCAAATCTCCCGGAATCTACAGTGAGCAAGCAAGAGCATGCACACGAGACTGAAACTTGAAACACAAATTGCATGTGCATCTGAGTGTAGCGCACACATGACGGAGAGGGAGAGAGAGAGGGGTGGCGCGTGTGTGCCTGTTCAAGACAGAGAGCATCCTGATTGGCCTGTTTTGCTAAATCAACCAATCAGTTTTCAGTGTAGGTGGGCTTTTATCTCTTTTCTCCCAAACTTAATTAATCTGAAAAAAGGAACATTTCAGACCCATTTCACATCAGACTACAAAGTAATAATAATAATAATAATAAGCTTTATTTGTATAGCACCTTTTATACATAGAATGCAACTCAAAGTGCTTGCTGTGGCTGTTTATGATCCAATCAGCAACATATCAGAAATCTAGATGTGTACCCTTGTCTCATAAGAGTAAAACATAATGATATTATATTATATATTATGTCTAGTCTCATAAGAGTAAAACATAATGATATTGTTATATATTATATATTATGTCTTGTCTCATAAGAGTAAAACATAATTATATTATTATATATTATATTATATATTATGTCTTGTGTGTGTTTGCCTGCAGGATAGTCAGCAGCACATTTGAAGGAATCTGCTGCACATGAGACTGTATGGAACAGGTATTCCACTAAACCATGCTTAACTAAAACCTAGCAGAGTATATAGCCTACAGTGGGCATCGCTTTCAAATGGCCACTTCAGTCGCGCATTACAAGGCGTGAAGCTGCGTGAAGCTTTAGTACCACTTTCAGCCACTGTGCGTCGCCTGCCACTGTACATCGTTCTGCCTGCCGCCTTCTGAAAAAGCTCGATTTACCTCGATTTAGGCTACTTGGGTATGGCTTTAAGGCTTGACTACACGGGTGGTAACGGAAATCGAAATTTGCTGTCTACATTATTGTCAGTGTTGGGTTAACGAACCACGTTAAATCAAAACAGTGGTGTGATAATTGAGCCAGTAGAGAAATAACTGTTCAGAATTAATCTGTAGCCTTGGGTAGGCTTCTGCTACGTTTTTAACAGGCTACGCTATAGAGGCTTAGACAACTATGACCCACATTTTGGTTTCGTAAATTAATTTGCCCTACTTCTTGACTGCAATGTAGTCAATTGACTGCTTGACATGTCATTTTTTTTTCTTCTGTACAATAAACAAATACATCTGCTTTATGCCGCAGAATTACATACATATTTGGAACTTACATAGTCTAATGCATCGTTACACTACATTAGTGTTTCCCAAAACCATAGTAGCAACGAACATTCGCAACCACTATCGTAAAGTTGTGTAGTTACAACTACACCTCTCGACCTGTGGTAGAATGCTAGTAGAAGCATAGTTCCAGGGATCTTCGTAAGACGTCACTGACGCCAGTTATTTGTTTGCAAATTAATAATTATAAATATATTTAGGTTTCTAATTGATATTTACACTTCTAACCACCATACATCCATATTTTAAAATGCCCAAGGCAGAAAATACATTAATTAAAAGTCAATTGGCAGCCATGTGCACGTAAGTAAAAGTCACACACCTGCAGATAATAAAGTGGTGCGCACTTTTTGACGAGTCAGCTGAGAATATGTAGCCTTTGATTTTCATGGAGGGGGGGGTCCTTGTTAGTTTACGCAAACCAAGCCAAGAAGGCTGATTCTGATTTTGATAATATGATCTGCCCAAAAGATAAACTTAGGTAAACAACGATGTCAATATTGTTGTCAAAATCTTAACCCAGATTCGAACTCTTAGACAGGGGACTGGTAACTGCTGTGCAACGGCGGCTGTCATCTGCCGGCCTTAACGCAATGCGCCACAGAAGTATGTGAAGGTGCCCGTTCACGTGCTACTAAACGTCATTAACCACCTTAGTCCAAACTACTGAAGTTTGGAAACTATCATGGTCCAAACTTACAGTACTATGTAAGTACGACAGTTTTGGGAAACAGTCGAACTTACATGTTGATTAGTTGAACGATGCATCCTGTTAGTAAAAGCTAACCTCCGTGAGTTGTAACGGAACGCGACCCCAGATCAGCTTGTAGGCCATTAGCAATCTGTTTATTTTATTTTATGAAGCCTACACAGTAGATCACATGCCACATTCTCACTTTCAATAGACAGATGCACAGCCATTGGTCAAGTATTGAGTATAAAGCAATTAAGATAGTACCCTATACAAAAAAAAAGTACTTCATACTATCATAAAAATTTGTTAAAATGAATAGCATTTTGCAACTTGACAAAACACTGGATTAAATATCAGAGGCACAGGAGAAAACTTGTACATCCATTGGCCCGCGGGGGAGATCACATACCAGTTGCCTCCCTTCAGTGCTATGACTCGCTCGGCAGATATCAATGCCTTTTGTTCATGGGTTTGGCCTCACAGCAGAGGCTTAGACAACTATGACCCACGCTTTGGTTTCTTGAATTTGCCCTACTTATTGACTGCAATGTACTCAACTGACTGCATTAACTCAAGACGTCAAACATTTTCTAAACAATACAAACAGAGAGGATGCAGCAAATGTAGAAGAGTAATTTCCAGTGGAAGAACAAAATGCTGAATGAAGCCCAAAGATATGAAGGCATATCTGGCAAGTTGTTATTTTTTTGAAGACGAAATGGTTGGGCTATAGGCCTAGTTTGCAAGAAGGAGACATAAAAGCTGAGCATGCTACACTATCCACAGCTGTGGTAGGGGGTAGGAGGATTACTGTTTACTGATTTATATAAAATTCTTCAACAGAAGGTTCGGCCTCGAATGCAGGCTTCATGCAGCCTACAGTAAGGGAGGTCTTAGTGAGTTAGGGAGTCCCCTAGACTCTTTTCAGCTGTCTCAGAGGTGGAAAGTTAAGCTCGCTTGGGGCAGGGCCGGATTAACAATTCATAGACCCTTGGGAACAAATGTCTGATGCCCCCTGCCCCCCCAGCCAACGTGAATCGGGCGGTCAGTTAATAGGCTTATCATTGAAGATTTGTATTGCCATTTAAGGCACGAAGGCGATCTGTGAGGCCAAGCCTCACCAAGTAGCCCGTTTGTTTACAACTAACATTACATTTAATTAAACTGCTTATAGGCTATGCCGAAATAGTTTCAACATTTTGAATATCAGTGTCGGGTGAATTAGGAAATGCCTTATGGCTGAAAGCTGCTTGGGATCCCCCCTGTCAAGCAATAACCATACAAAAAGTTAAAAACAGATGACATGATGCTGATCGGCCACCGACATAATGCGCAAATAATATAGCCTAGATATTCCAATATATTCGAATACATGTGTTTATTTTAGAGGGGATATTCAAACGTCATTTTTGAGCAATTTTGACAGCCCTAGTCCACTGTAGGCTATGCCAATCGTCTATTAACACCTTCCACCTAACCCTGGTGAGTGGGGGTCGCTTATAATGCATGTGAAATAGCACCATTGGAGTAGCCTATGCTAAATAGCCTTAAAATCGTTCTGTGTTGTGTGCCTTCTGGTTTCTCCACCTACTGGTTTCCCTTTTGCATCGCATGCGCTGCAGCAGTTGTCCGACATTCACAAACAAGTTGTTTTAGGCGGTTTGAAGTCGCCATACGCCATGAGCGCGGGCTACATTACAGCCACTGACAAAAGACATGTAAAAATATATGTTTTGAAAACTAGCATTAAACTGGATTCGATCCCCAAGAAAAGCAACACATACGTGACTCTCCATCCTGATTCCCTACTCTTTGAGCCAACTAATATGTTACGTGAATCAATTAACTATTGTAGGCTACCATTAATTAATAACGTAGGCAACACCCAGGTAACATGTTGTCCAGGCTATCTGAAACAAGGGGTTGCCTCTCATCTACAACAACTTATTACCTTGGGCTGCTACAGTCGTCAGTGCACTGTGCACAGTAGGCCTATGCTACTCTTTGTGGTTGATCAACTAAAAATAAAAGATGTATTTGGTGATGACGTTATTGTAGGCCTAGTAGACCTAAATTCTGAGAAATTAAATGGTACGATCTACATAGCACACCAGACCACGATGTCTTCAAGGGTTGAATGAAAGGAGTTTGCAAAAATTAGTGTATTTTTCAAGTCAATAAACATTCTTAATTTTCGAATGTCTTTGTCAGGGAACATCTGACTTTTAAAAACCTGGTAGTCGCTCAGACAAAGAGTTATAAGATAAAGGCAATACCATTTGTGTCACCTAATGCAGTTCAGTGAATTAGCAAGATACCATCAGAAGGCAACAATCATAAAGCACAGTGCGCCATCTCCCCCGGCGCATGAAGCTGTCTCTGCGGTTGTGGGCTAGATTTATGAGTTCTTTCTATCTGCTTTACTTTTGTGAGTTGGCGACCACCTAGGCTATGTTATAGACGCTCTATGAGGTACCAGTGTTTAGCTGTGTCACAAAACAATAAGCTTTGTCAGACTACTTTTAAAATGATATTCAGGGCTATATACATTTTAAACATTCGGGCTGAAGACCCGACAAAGCCTTGCATTAATTCTTCAGGTGGGAAGTGTCAGGAATTTTCATACGAGACGCTCTCATTGGTGGTTAGTATATGAAGTAGGAATTGACAGCAACATATCCAATCACATTATGAGAGATGCTGAATTTAACATAAACTGCGATGTTTGATTTTAAATTAATGTAAATTTAGCCGGGACTGTAAGCGCTAACACGGGTGCTTTCGATGTTTTCAGTGGGTGCCTGAGAGACGGAGCACCCACGGTATCGGCGACTATGACAAGCGTATCTCGCGGTTGCATCCATTACAAACAAACATGCAATGTGGGCGTCTGGGATTGGGGAGAGCACTAAATGCTCTTCTGAATAAGCACCTAAGTCAAGCCTTTAAATGAAAAACACTCTTTAATAATCAAAGAAATAAACGCTAATGAAGTAAACTTGTGACCATCAAAAAAATAGTTTATCGCCTGTAACTCCATTGATAACAGGACGTAACAGGAAGGCATTTGGCTGAGCAACGGAGGTTAATATGCTCTATATTTTGTCCAAATGATGTCTGTCTATCATCGTTGAACTCGAGAAAACCAGAATGTTTAATTTGTCCCGCGTTTCTTCTGCTGCAAAGCGGGATTCACTGCCGTTAACCAAATATTTCTTTATTAGGGGGGGGCAGGCATATTTCTGGCTATTAAATTATTTCTAAACTAGTCTGCTGAAGTCTGTGTAGGGTTTTCCAGCTCCATTTCTTTTTACGAGACACCCTGCTCACTTGAGACCTCTGCCGGTTGTTGCAGCGTCACTGGAAAAATACAAATTAAAGTCGCGTGATCCAGCGCGCGGACCGCGAGGGAAGCTGGCCAAGTCGAAGCACTGCCCACTGTACACACATCTGCACTCGTCTAGCAGAGTATAGCCTACACACATCTACACACTAAACCATGCTTAACTAAAACCTAGCAGAGTATATAGCCTACACACATCTGCACTCATCTAGCAGAGTACAGCCTACACACATAACTCCTCCAGCCCTGCTGCAATTATTATGCTGATGTTTTCGCAGAAAACGTAATTGGTTTGAAAAGCCTGTGTGTTCCGCTCTGACAGTTGCCGTCTCCCTGCGCTCGGCCAGGACGGGGACATATTGCACATCACTGCGAAAGGTATTAATTGACGATTCTACCTGGCCGACTGAGATTCTCCGAGATGCATCAGGGAACCATGGAGACGCATCTCGGCGCAGAAGGAAAAAACACCGAGGAAAACGAGCCGGGGCCCGTAACAGATTGAGGAATAGAGCTCATAGGCCTCCACTGCCTAGCATTCTCCTAGCCAATGTCCAGTCTCTTGTGAACAAGATGGATGAACTAAGAGCGAGGATACAGTTTCATAGAGACATCAGGGACTGTAACATTCTATGCTTTACTGAGACATGGCTAACTGAACTTGTGCCGGACAGTGCCATCACTCCGGTGGAGTTTTTCTCAGCTGCTCGCTCTGACAGGACTGAGGAATCTGGAAAATCGAAAGGTGGCGGTGTTTGCATCATGACGAACAGCAAGTGGTGTGATCCTAGAAATGTCACCGTTCTCTCAAAGTCCTGCTCGCCTCATCTAGAACATCTAGCGATCGTCTGTCGACCCTTCTACCTGCCCCGTGAGTTTACTTCGGTAATATTCAACGCTGTCTACATTCCTCCACAAGCCAACACAGATGCTGCGGTTTCAGGAGGATAGAGAAGTGAGAACGGCATTAAAGACACGCACCATGACTTATAATGCAGGGCTTATTTCAGGGGATATGACGGATTACAAAGCAGCATCTTATAGTTTTACGTAGAGCTATTAAAGATGCTAAGCGGCTTATAGAGACAGAGTTGAAGCTGATTTCTTGGAGGGTGATCCAGCACGAGTGTGGAAAGGACTCCGAACCATCACTGGCTTTGAAAGAAAGTCCCCTCCTATGATGAATGTGAGTAAAGCCCTCCCTGATGAACTTAATGCTTTTTATGCTCAGCTTTGACATGAAAACACAGACTATATTGGACTAGCTGCAGCATGTGAAGCAAATGAGGATGCACCTTTCTGTGTCTCTGAGGTCGATGTGAGCAATGCCTTTAGGAGGGTTAATTGTAGAAAAGCTGCTGGACCGGATGGAATTTCTAACAGGGTTTTGAAATCCTGCGCTGCTCAGTTAGTTCCTGTGTTCACTTATACTTTTAACACATCATTGGCTCAAGAGACAGTTCCTACTTGCCTCAAGCAGTCTGTTATTGTTCCAGTACCGAAAAACAAAAGTCCATCATGTTTGAATGACTACCGCCCAGTAGCCCTGACGTCTACAGTGATGAAGTGTTTTGAGAAGCTTGTGAAAAACATTATCTGCTCATCCCTCCCTGCCTCCTTGACCCCCCTCCAATTTGCTTACAGAGCCAACAGGTCTACAGAGGATGCCATCTCAAACCTCATGCACACCACCTTAACTCACCTGGAGGAGGGGAATGGGAATTATGTGAGGATGCTGTTCATTGACTTTAGTTCAGCATTCAACGCTATAGTACCTCTCACCTTGGTCACAAAGATGAAGGCCTTAGGACTGAACACCACCCTGTGTCACTAGATATTTGACTTCCTCACCAACCGTTCACAAGTGGTTAGAGTGGGGGGTCTGACATCTGACTCATTAACCATCAGCACTGGTGCTCCCCAAGGCTGTGTTTTGAGTCCACTGCTGTACAACATCTACACACATGACTGCAAAGCCAACAGTAGTCATACCTCCATCATCAAGTTTGCAGATGACACAGTGATCTTGGGCCTGATTAGTAACAACAATGAACAGCTCTACTTGGATCAGGTTGATGAGGTGGCACAGTGGTGTCAATTTAACAGCTTAACACTGAATATCAATAAAACCAAGGAAATGGTAGTGGATTACAGAAGGCAGCAGCAGAACTACAGTTACACCCCACTAATGATCAGCGGGCAACCTGTAGAGAGAGTCACAAGTTTTAAATACCTTGGTGTCCTCATTACTGAAGACTTAACATGGACTGTTAACACTCAATATGTTCTGAAGAAGTCCAGACAATGACTCTACTTCCTTCGTCAGCTAAGGAAATTCAAAGTTTCTACATCCATCATGAAGGCCTTCTACACTTCAGCGGTTGAGTGTGTTCTAACTGGTAGCATCATCACCTGGTATGGGAACTCCACAGTTAGAGATTGTAGTACTCTGCAGAGAGTAGTGCGCTCAGCTGAACGTACTATAAGAACTCAACTCCCTGCTCTACAAGATATCTATTCCAGAAGAGTACTCCTAAGAGCCCAATAGATTCTGAAGGACTCTTCTCATCCTAACAATGGATTATTCCTACCGCTGAAATCAAGAAGACGCCTATGTAGTCACAAAGCCAGAACTGAGAGACTCAGGAGAAGTTTTTATCCCCAGGCCATCCGAACTCTGAACTCACACTATACTGACTTTGCACACATTCACTCCTCAGCACTCTCAAACATTTCCCAACTCTGAACTCACACTATACTGATTTTGCACTCATTCATTCCTCAGCACTCATGACCCCCCCCCCCCACACACACACCTACAAGACTTTTAGCACTTTTACATCCCTCTCCCTACATCCCTGTCCCACCCCCATCCCCAACACACACACTTACATCATCACTGTCATCACTTCACATACATACAGCACACTGCTTGCTACAGTAAGCCTCCTCTACATACTTGCTGCACACTGCCCCCACACACACACACAGCACATTGTCTTCAGGATCTTCACCAACACACATCCTCTACATACTTACAGCACACTGCCCCCACCTACCCACACACACAACTACACACACACAGTCACTGCTCCACTCCCCTCCCGCCCACACACACATCTTCACTGTCATCACTCACATACATTACATACAGTACTCTGCTTGCAATAGTAAGTCCCTGCCCCCTACATACACAGCACATTATTTCATCAGGAAGCTTCTCCAACACACACCCCCAACATACTTACAGCACACTGCCCCCCCCCCCCCCAATACACAGCACATTGTCTCATGAGGAAGCTTCCCCAACACACATATTGCACACTGCCCTCTCCCCACATACACAGCACACTATCCCATCTCCCCTGTCATCCCCCAACACACACACACCAAGACCCTGGCAGGTTGGGGCCCCTTGAGCCAGTGGATCTGCCCAAGGTTTCTTCCTTGGTAAGGGTTTTTCCTTGCCCCTGTTGCTCTTGGGTGCTCCTTGTTGGTGCCCCCAATCCCAATCCTCCCCCACCTTTTTTATGCAGCCCTTGCCACTTAATGTACTAAACCCCTCTTCTACTGCACTTTTTACCCCCCCCCCCCCAATAAATGCACAAATAGGCTGACACCAGACATAATTTCACTGCATTTTTTACTTCCAGTAACTATATGCATGTGACAATAAACTTCCTTGTATCCTTGTAGGTAACAAATTCACCAGGACGGCTCAGGCCATCTGTCAGAGTGCCCCGCGCTTACGGGGAGACAAAGAAGGTCAATGTTCAACAGGACTGGTGGGCCAGAAACGGACTCTCATACTCCTTTTGTCCTTCCCCCGCGCTCTCTTATCATTTGGACCTCCAGTCCCGGGTATTGCTCTACCGACTCAAGGAAACGGTAGAGTGTCTGCCTCAGGAGCGAGCATGACTTGAACATTGAGAGATAAACAACTTATGAAGATTTAAATTCAAAAGAGTGGCGGATTGTGTTTAGGAATGGAATGAAACATGAGGCAATGCTAATTTGCAGCAGATATAGGCTACACCAATGAATGTAAATTAAAAATATTTAATGTAGGCTGGTTTAACTTTAAAGGGGAACTTGGCAACTATTTCAACGTAATAAACCCGTTTAGAAATCATTTGGATGGTTAAATGACCTGTTCCGGTGAAAATGGTGACTTTCCCCACTGCGCCTAGCGTCCCCAGGCGGAAAACCACCTTGCAACATTGAGTATACCGTCCCGGAAAGAGAAGTGAGAAACAAGAAACTCGTTTTAAATCGTGTTTCTTACCTTGTAACATTCACATAGTTCTGCCAAACTTATGCTAACCGTTAGCTAGCTTGTAAACAAATCCATGTGCTTTATCGTTAACTTTTCCCAGTTTGAAATAGCATAATGCACAATTTCTCCAGCAGAGGGGGAAATCCTGCCAAGTTTCCCTTAAAACACAAGGAGCCTAACAGTCTTAATTAGATTTTTCGAGATTATGTTTTAAAAGTTTATAGTATCACCATGAAGCATGTGTAATTCAATTTAAGACAGTGTTTATGAAAAAAATAGAGACAGAGAGAGAGAGAGATTGCCATGCAATGAGCAAACGTGTGCTCTAGGTTTCCAGCCCGGGGATTCATATAGCCCCCTTGTTCCCTGTATTGCCCCCTGCTCCCTGTATTGCACTGGTCTGTATTGCCCCCTGCTCCTGTATGCCCCTGTATTGCCCCCCCTGCTCCCTGTATTGCACTGGTCTGTATTGATGTCCTCATGCACCCTGTATTGCCCCCTGCTCCTGTATTGCACTGGTCTGTATTGACCCCTGCTCCCTGTATTGCACTGGTCTGTATTGCCCCCTGCTCCCTGTATTGCACTGGTCTGTATTGCCCCCTGCTCCCTGTATTGCACTGGTCTGTATTGCCCCCCCTGCTCCCTGTTTTGCACTGGTCTGTATTGATGTCCTCATGCACCTGTCTTCTTGCCCTCTGCCACCCTGCTCTGATAAGGACCCACCTATACAGGGAAAGGGTCGATTGTCCATTAGAGAACTTTATAGTAAAGTTAAACTGTCATCACAGTTCTCCGTAAAACGCCCTGTCCTGCCCATCACCCAAGTCTGAGTGCCCTCAAACCCCCAATAATCTGGCAAAGCCCCAAAAAACAGGCCACCTCCCAAAAAGGGCAAAAGGGGGAAACACATGGTATCTCTCCAGCCTTCCTGTGACTGCTAGGATGAGAAAATAATCAAATAAATTAGAAGGTCAAACAAATTAGAAGGTCCAATACTTGCCAAAGAGGGATAATGTGAAATGTTGTGTTTTTCCTATTGATCCAAGTCTGTTGTGTTTTTCCTAAGTTTCATATTTCTGCGTTACTCATTGCATGTAATATGCATAAAAACCGCAATGTGCACACAACATATAATTTAAATTGGGAAGATCCAAATGTTCAGTGAATGCCACACAGTGTCTGTTTTAATCTTCTATAATAATTCATAATATTATGTGTGTGTGTGTGTGTGTACGTACTTTCATTCACCATTTGCAAATGAGTTTATGAGTTTATGAGTTTATATGTATGACATAGGCAGTATCAGCTATCTGCCTGTGTGTGTGTGGGGGTGAGAGAGATAGAGTGTGTGTGTGATCCGTTTCAGAGTAGAGCTCTTCTCCATGGACCTCGCGGTCTCCATGGACCTCGCCGTCTCCTTGTTTGGGACCAATCACTGCCTCTGTGTCAGATTACTGTCTGTTAATCTCACTGTAATCCGCGGCCCATTGCTCTGTGTGCTGATAGCTTCCCCACGTTAACCTGAAACCTATGTATATAAGTGAATATAAAATATATATAGTATATATTATATATATATTGCTCTGTGTGCTGATAGCTTCCCCATGTTAACCTGAAATCTGAAGACACGCAGGGGAGTTTGGGAAGCTTCCCCATGTTAACCTGAAACCTAAAGACACGCAGCTTCCCCATGTTAACCTGAAACCTAATGACATGCAGGAAGCTTCTAGCCTAGAAATCTAGACGCACCCTAGCGGCGGCAAATTAATTTGCTCAGCCTGTACGTCTAGTATCAAACCATAGGGATTTCTATTGGCTGACGCCGTGGACGTCATCCAATCACAGCGCTCTATTTTTCTTAAGGCAGGCTTAACAGGATAACGACAGTCCTGCGACAGTGAACAACAAGGAAGGTGGCTATGGCGAACGAAGAGCGGTTGTTTGAATCAGCGTTGGCGTCAACTTTGGAGGAGTTGGACTTGTGCTTTTCTTTGAAAGTTGAGCAACACAATGCACTTAAGTCATTTCTTTCGAAAAAGGATGTATTTGCCGTTTTGCCGACCCGGATACGAATATGGTAGAAGGCTGGGCCTATTGCATGCCTAGGCAGTTTGAAAGACAATTCTCTGCCCGCCCCTTGGATTAAGCGAGGTGAATGGTTCGATTCCAGACTATACATTTCAATGATATAGGATGGCCCGCCAGGCTAAGCTTGAAGTCAAAAAATCAAAATTGTTGAAACCAATAATGATAAGGGAGAAACAAGATGTCTACTGAATTTGCATTCTTACAGAACTTGATGATGCCAATCATATTATCCTAAGACAGATCTATTTATCAGTTTTAAAGGGGACATATCATGCAAATTTCACTTTTTGCATCCTTTTGTACCTCCATTTGGGTCTCTACAGCTCCTAATAACACTCCAAGCGCAAAAAAAAAGCCATCCATCCGTTTTCTGTGAGTCAGTTGAACGATTTTGGTGTCAGGAATCATAGGAATCATTTGAATGGCTCCCTCATACTGACGTCAAAATAAGGGAATTTGCATAGAACCACCCTGGCGCCACCCCTCACCTCTCAACCCCCACATAGCCCCACCCACTCGATTAGTTGAAGATCCACCATTAGTTTGCTGGTTTAACAAGCACGGACACCGAGCGCAATGGCTACAAGCAAGACACACATGAAGTGTTGTGTTGTTGGCTGCACAGAACAACACAAATCCTTGCATTTTCTCCCAGCCAAAGAGATCAGAAGAACCGAGTGGCTCCATTTCATTTTCGATGGCCATGTTCCAGCAACAGTCGGCAAAAATCTTGTGTGTGCGAACCGCTTTAAGGCAGACTGCTTTGAAAACCTAGGACAGTACACTGAGGGATTAGCCATCAAAATTTGTTTGACAGAGGGATCTGTACCTACTGTCCGTGGCAAGTCACAAGATGAGAGACATGTAAGTACTTTCAAATAATGACTTTTGTGTTTCTATAGCAGTTACGCATGAACTAACGTTAGGTTGTTCGTGTTTTGTTATTTAGCACAAGCTAACGCAAACATTACGGCTAACGTTAGCCCTGCATCTGCTTGGAGTGAGCATTTTCTCCATTCCAAATTGCAAATGCAGCACACAGCTGATCGATTCATATTTGACAATCCCAGTCAATAATATCTGAAAGTAATGATTGTTAAAATGTTGTCTAGACGCTAGACCTCCATTAAATATTGTCATGTTATCCACAATTGAGGCGACCAACAGCTAAAAGTCCTTAGTATAAGCTAATGTTAGCTTGTAGCCTCACTTTATAACGTTATCCAGTGTTTGCACATTTCCCCTATAGCTCTATTTCATTTAAGCTGCAAGGGTTTGTCACAATTTGTAGTCGTTTTGTCCTTACTGATGAGGAGTTAGATATGGTCAATCTAAAATCCTTACCCTACGACTACGTTGCTCTTGCAGTTCATAAGCCTTGTTTCGCCATCTTTCCCGAAGTTTGTATGGTAGCTTGAGCACAATGCTTCTCATATTGGATACTGTATCCAGCTCCTGTCATATCTGGAATGGAAGTTTCAGCACTGGAAAGCAATAACTTCTTACCTCTTCCCGATCTCTTCACTCAAAAAGAAATGCCAGTTACCACAAACAGCATTCCCAAGTAGAAAGACTTAGCGCAATGGAAGTATCTAAGTCAAGTCAAACTTCCCAGCATTAGTTCAAAGGTAGAGCTGTTGATTGGCACAAATGCTCCAAAGTGCATAGAACCATGGGAGGTTGTTAATAGTCAAGGTGGGGGCCCCTACGCAGTTAGAACCTTATTGGGGTGGGTTGTAAACGGGCCACTGAGAAGTGCTGATGGCAGTGCAGAGAGTGTGACTGTGAATAGGATATCGGTCGCAAGTCTAGAACAGCTTCTGATCTCACAATATAATCAGGATTTCAGTGAGGTAGCATCTGATGAGAAGACCGAAATGTCAGTTGAGGACAGAAGGTTTTTAGAGATGGCCAATGAGGCGGTCTTACAAGATGGACATTACCATCTGAAGTTGCCCTTTAGGAAAACTGATGTCAGCATGCCTAACAATCGTCATGTTGCAGAACAGCGCCTCCAAACTCTGAAAAGGAAAATGAAAAAGGATGAACAATACAAGCAAGAATATGTTGCATTTATCAATGACATCTTTGAGAACAATTATGCAGAGAAGGTCCCAAAGGAAGAACTCATACAGGCACCTGGAAAGGTTTGGTACATACCACACCACGGGGTGTACCACCCCAAAAAGAAGAAACTTAGAGTGGTGTTTGATTGTGCAGCTACGTATCCCTCAACACAGAGCTACTGCAGGGTCCTGACCTGACCAATTCTCTTGTTGGAGTCATTTGGAGATTCCGCAAAGAACCCATTGGAATTATGGCGGACGTTAAGTCAATGTTCCATCAGGTTAGAGTAGAGAAATCAGGTGTGGACTACTTGCGCTTCCTGTGGTGGCCACAAGGTGACACCAGTCAAACCCCAAAGGAATACCATATGCTTGTACACATATCGGTGCTGTGTCCTCCCAAGTTGTGCAAGTTTTGCATTCTGAAAAACTGCTGATGACCATGAAAGCTGTTTTCCCCCTCACGTAGCTGAAACAATACGGCACAACTTTTATGTGGATGATTGTGTTAAGTCAGTGGCCAAAAAATCTGAAGCCATCCAGCTAGTAAAAGACCTCACTGCACTATGCTACAAAGGTGGATTCCAACTAACTCAATGGGTCAGCAATAGCCGGGCAGTTCTAGCATCCATTCCGAAAGAAAAATGGGCGCTAAGGAAATAAAACACTGGATCTTGACAAAGACAGTCTACCCATTGAAAGAACCCTGGGACTGCAGTGGTGCGTGGACTCTGACCATTTCCAGTTTAACATCAATTTAAGCCAGAAGCCACATACCCGCAGAGGCATACTTTCTGTTGTAAGTTCCATTTTTGATCCCGTCGGCTTTCTTGCTCCTCTCATTCTCCCCGCCAAGCAGATGCTACAGGAGCTCTGTCAGAGAGGCTTTGGATGGGACGAACCTTTGCCCCATGCTGTAGTAGACAGGTGGGAGGGATGGACAAACAGTTTAGAAATAATAAAAAGCTTCAGTGTTGCACGTTGTCTGAAACCAAAAGGCTATGGAACAACAAAATGTGCAGAACTACACCACTTTGCTGACGCCAGTGAGAGTGGCTATGGCTCGGTGAGCTACATAAGACAAGCTAATGAGCAGGACATTGTACATGTCACTTTTCTCCTGGGAAAGTCCAGAGTCCTTCCTTTAAAGAACATCACAGTACCACGGCTGGAGCTGGCCGCTGCAGCATTGTTGGTAAAGGTGGACAAAATGCTAAGGAGAGAACTACATATAGCCTTAAAGCCCTCAGTTTTCTGGACTGACAGTCAAACCGTACTTAAGTATATTAGAAGTGACACTGCGAGATTTAAGACGTATGTCACAAACAGGGTCTCGCTGATTCGGGACAACTCAGAGCTGTTTCAGTGGAGATACATAAGAAGCAAGGACAATCCAGCTGATGATTCGTCAAGAGGATTGAGTGCAGGCAAATTTATGAAGCAGAGGAGGTGGATGCATGGCCCAGAGTTCCTATGGAAGCCTGAGGAAAGTTGGCCAGTGGTGGAGCCATTGGGCTCAGTGTTACAGGACGATCCAGAGGTCAGGAGAGGCACTACTGTGTTTACAACAGTGGTGAACACTGAAGCACCCACAGACCAGCTCATTTCATACTTTTCAAATTGGATGAAGCTACTTAAAGCGGTGGCATGGTACCTCAAGCTGAAAAATGCCTTGGTGCTGAGAGTCAAAAAACAAAAGGACTTTCCTTCATATCAAGTCACAACCCGCTCGAACACCCAAAAGGTGAGCCCAAAACTTGAGGTTTTCAGGACCAAGCCCGGCGGACAGCTCCTCACAGTGGAAGATCTCTCACAGGCAGAAAGATCAGTTATCTCCTATGTCCAGAGACAATCATTCCCAGCTGAATTTGCAACACTGCAAATGAGCCCACCTCAAGTGAAAAGGAGCAGCAGGATCTGTAGGCTCGATCCTGTGCTAGATGAAGGCATCTTAAGAGTAGGTGGCCGGCTGCATAAAACTGCCATGCCTGATCAAACTAAACACCCCTGTATCTTGCCCAAAGAGTCACACATTTCAATTCTTCTTTTAAGACACATTCATGAACGCTGTGGTCACAGTGGAAGGAACCACATGCTCTCAGAGCTCCGTAAGAAATATTGGATTAGTAAGGCCAACTCCTTAGCAAGAAAGGTGCTCTCAAGATGTGTCATGTGTCGACGTGTGAGGGGCAAAGCAGGTGAGCAGAAAATGGCAGATTTGCCACTGGAAAGAATCCTACCTGATCTCCCTCCCTTTACCAATGCCACTGGAAAGAATCCTACCTGATCTCCCTCCCTTTACCAATGTCACTGGAAAGAATCCTACCTGATCTCCCTCCCTTTACCATTGTCGGATTGGACTACTTTGGCCCGATTGAAGTGAGGCGAGGAAGAAGCACCATCAAAAGGTATGGAGTTCTGTTTACATGTATGTCCAGCAGAGCTATTCATTTGGAAGTAGCTTTCTCATTAGACACTGACTCATGTATTCATGCTTTGAGGAGATTTGTTTGCAGAAGGGGTCAGGTTAAGCAGATCAGATCTGACAACGGAACGAACCTGGTGGGTGCTCAGGTGGAGCTCAAGAAGGCTCTGATGACACTGAACGAGACGAAGATCCAAGATGCCCTGCTTCCTGATGGAATCAAGTGGAGTTTCAACCCACCAGCCGCATCACACCATGGCGGAGTCTGGGAAAGACTTATAAGATCTGTTCGTCACGTGCTGAACTCCACACTCCATCAACAGTCCATCGATGATGAGGGTCTTCAAACTCTATTCTGTGAAGTAGAGGCTATCCTAAACAACCGTCATCTCTCCACAGTGTCCTCAGATCCATATGACCTAGAGCCACTGACCCCAAACCACATCATCCTGCTGAAAACCCAGCCCATTCTGCCTCCTGGAACCTTTTTGAAATCAGACCTTTATGCCAGACGCCGCTGAAAACAGGTCCAGTACATGGCTGATCTCTTCTGGCATAGATGGACCAAAGAATACCTTCTTCTACTCCAGGAAAGGCAAAAATGGACTGCAGTGAAGAAGAACCTGAATGTTGGAGACCTTGTCCTGGTGGTTGATCCCAGTGCTCCTAGAGGATCATGGCCATTAGGAAGAGTGCTTGAGACCAAGCCTGATCGAAAGGGGCTGGTCGGGTCATTGGAAGCTCAGACACAGACTTCAGTCCTTGAGAGGCCCATTACCAAGCTGTGCCGAATTCTGGAGACTGAAGAGTTTCCGGTGCCTCCTAAAGGTCACCATTAAGGAACGAAATGTATCCTTATATACATATTTTTCCTAAATATTTTCATATTTTTCTAAAAGCATTACAAGATTATTGATATCTGGCTCCTTTTTTTTGTATTTATTTTAAAATTGATTCTATAGAGAACAATTAGGGGCCGGTGTGTAGGAGCCGCATTTGAGTTTATTTTTGGTTTCATAATTTACTTATAGTTGTCTTTTTTGTTGCATTGGAGAGTGCTCCTTCTATAGGTGGAGAGGGTGCTACCCTATAAATTGGGGCGTGTAGCGCATGATGAGGAGAAGGCGTGCCAGCAGATACAGTCTTTGACCTCGGCCTGGATCTGCATTACCGGAGCTTGGCCTATACGGAGAAAGCTGAACTCCGCTCCAAAGACATATTTATGGACATTTAAAGCAATTTGCAACTTTATTTTGTACCTTATATTTATTTGCAATAAATACCGACAAGCCTTCAACAACAACATTCTTGGATTTTCTTGGATTCGGGCCGCGAGTCTGACCCTGCACACCGCATTCTCCAGGTGGTTGAAAACAATAGGAAGAAAACAGGGGGTTACAGGAAAAACCTAAGCATTGTTTTTTGCCACTACAGTCATGTTATTGTAGCCCAAACTTGTCATTACCATGGTAACTGATAATCAAAGCTGTTCTCATATTAAATGCTACATTATCTACAATGAAGGTGGCCAGTAAGCTCTTAGTCTAGGCTAATGTTTGCTGTTGTAAATAAAGAGAGATATAGTACTGACAGTGCAAGAAGTTGTAGCCTCAGTTTTTAGCTCAAAGTAAATGTGCATATTATGTGCATGGCATTATTTTCATGTTTGGTTTTCTCTTTACTGCGCAAGACTCTACCTGGCTGCTCTGCATTACAATGAGGATGCTGCACGAGACCAGGCCACCTCATCCTCTGGGGACCCTCTCTACAGGATGCATTTCCCAAAGTACAGGAAGGGAGAGTGCATAATAATAATAATAATAATAATAATAATAATAATAAGCTTTATTTGTATAGCACCTTTCATACACAGAATGCAGCTCAAAGTACTTTACATTTGTAACACAATAATAGTCAGTCATTATCAATCACTTTTCTTCATTGCTGGGGCTGTTTATGATCCACTCAGCAACATATCAAAAATATAGAAAATGACGTCATAAGACTGGCAGCCTTAACCCTCTTACCCCCCACAAGCACGCCATATGGCAACTGTGGCAAGGAAAAACTCCCATATTCCAGGAAGAAACCTTGAGCAGAACCTGACATAATAGGGGGAGCCCATCTGCTTCTGGCTGGCTGCGCCCTCCAATGGCAGCAGATGTAGAATAATCTGAAAAAGTAGTCTACAGGATAAGATGAGTTAACTAAAAGCTTTCCTGTACAGGTATGTTTTCAGATCTTTTTAAAAATATTTACTGAACTTCGCCTGCTTGATGTACAGAGGCAGGGTGTTCCATAGTTTGGGGGCATAATGGATAAACGCAGCTTCTCCACTTTGTTTGTGGAGCACTTTGGGTACGATTAAAACATTAGAATTGGATGATCTAAGTTTCCTTTGTGGTTGATAAGATATTAAAAGCTCAGAGATATATGAAGGTGCTATGCCATTCAGAGCTTTGTAAGTAATTAATATAACCTTAAAATCAATTCTATAGGAAATAGGGAGCCAGTGCAGTTCAGCCAACACAGGGGTGATGTGTTCTCTCTTCTTAGTCTTAGTTAAAAGTCTAGCCGCAGAGTTCTGTATGAGTGCCAGTTTCTTTAGATTTTTTTTGGGAAGACCAGTGAAAAGTGCATTGCAGTAGTCTAACCTGCTAGTGATAAAGGCGTGAATTAGTTTTTCTGCATCTTGTTGAGTTAAAAGGGCGCACTTTGGCAATGTTTCTCAAGTGGAAATAGGCTGTCTGAGTAACTTTACTGATATGGGGCTTAAAACTTAACTCTGCATCTAAGATGACACCGAGGCTTGTTACTTTTGGTTTGACCTGGTGCGCCAAGTTCCCCAGATTACTAAGAATAATATCTCGCTTTAGTTTTGGTCCAACCAGAAGTACCTCTGTTTTGTCATAATTTAGTTTCAAAATTTTTTTGCTCATCCACTGATTAATGGAGGTTAGGCATGCAGTGAGGGAGCAAAGGCCATCTGGGTTAGTTGGCTCCACAGAAAGATACAATTGGGTATCATCTGCGTAGCTGTGGAAGTTTACATTATGCTGACTTATGACGTTTCCCAATGGGAGCATATATAGAGAAAATAGCAGGGGACCAAGGCAGCTCCCCTGGGCCACACCAAAAGGCAAGTCATGTTTTTCAGATACATGATCTCCTAGACTGATATAAAAATCTCTGCCAGTAATGTAGGTTTGAAACCAGTTTAGAGCATTATCAGAGAGACCCACCCACTTCGCAAGCGGTGAATTAGGATGCTATGATCAATGGTGTCAAATGCCGCACTCAAATCCAGAAGAATAAGGATTGAGACTTTGTTTGAGTCAGTAGCCAGTCTGAGATCATTGACTATTTTTACTAGAGCCGTTTCTGTGCTGTGATTTGATCTAAAACCTGATTGGAATTTTTCAAGGATACTGTTTTCGTTGAGGAAGGTATTTAACTGATTACAAACAACTTTTTCAAGTACTTTGCTCAAAAACGATAGATTTGATATAGGCCTGTAGTTGCTCAGATTGGTATGGTCAAGATTTGACTTTTTAAGTAAAGGTTTCACAACAGCGGTTTTAAAAGCAGTTGGAAATATACCTGTTTCTAATGAGGTATTTATTACCTTGAGAAAAAATGGAGCTAAGCTATCATATACTTTTTTGAGGAATCTAGTAGGGATTGGATCTAAAACACATGTTGAGGAGCCGGTTTGAGTTATAATTTTACCAAGCTCAGATTGAGTAATAGTGCTAAAGGACCTTAATTTTGGGGGGCTGTTTTTGGGTGTACTATCAAACATATTACTTGTGTTACCAATAGCCTCCCTGAAAGAAAATGGCGTAAATACAAACTTCAGATCCACTATGAAATCCATAAAGAGATGCTCCGCACATATAACTCTGAAATATGCAAAGCAAGACAGTCTTTCTTTTCTAACATTATCAATAGAAGTTCAAATAACACTCGTATTCTATTTTCAACTGTTGATAAGTTAACAAATCCCCCCCTCACAATTAGCACCTGAACTTCTCTCAACTAATAAATGCAATGAGTTTTCATCTTTTTTTAAAGGTAAAATTGACAAAATCAGACTCAACATATCTGCTCAATTACAAATTCAACAACCTGAACTTCCAGCAACAAACAGAGGGAAACTAAACTTGATGTCAGAGTTCAGCTTGATAGACTACGAAACACTTGAAAAAACGGTACAGAATCTCAGCCCTTCCACATGTGTCTTAGACACTCTGCCTACCAATTTCTTCAAAACTGTTTTTCACCTCATAGCGGCGGATGTCCTTCAAATTGTAAATGTATCATTGCTGTCTGGCACTTTTCCTAAGTCACTGAAAACAGCTGTTGTAAAGCCACTTCTCAAGAAGAATAACCTGGATGCCTCCATGCTAAACAATTACAGGCCCATATCCAATCTACCTTTTATTGGCAAAATTATTGAAAACGTAGTCTTTAATCAATTAACCACCTTCCTAACATCAAATGGGTATTTTGATTACTTTCAGTCTGGTTTTCGGGCAAATCACAGCACTGAAACAGCTCTCATTAAAGTTTCCAATGACATACGCCTCAACACAGATTCAGGTAAAACATCAGTCCTAGTGCTACTGGACCTTAGTGCAGCATTTGACACTGTTGATCACAATATTTTACTACACAGACTAGAACACTGGGTTGGATTTACAGGCATAGTTATCAGCTGGCTAAAATCATATCTACAAGAAAGGAGCTTCTTTGTTGCCATCGAAACTGTACCTCAACACCAACGCCCTTGACCTGTGGTGTTCCCCAGGGGTCGATCTTGGGGCCACTATTATTCAACCTCTATATGCTCCCACTTGGACAAATCATTCAAAATAATTTGATTTCATATCATAGCCATGCAGATGACACACAAATTTACTTAGCTCTATCACCAAACAACTATGGTCCTCTTGAATCTATGTGTCAGTGTATAGAACAAATCAGCACCTGGATGTCTCAAAATTTTCTTCAGCTGAACAAAGAAAAAACTGAAGTAATTATATTTGGTAAAAATGAGGAAAGACTTAGGGTTGCCACTCTCCTTGACACAAAAGGGTTGAAGGCAAAGGATACTGTTAAAAATCTTGGTGTATTAATTGACAGTGATCTAAATTTCAACAGCCACATGAAAGCGATAACTAAATCAGCTTTTTACCACCTCAAAAATATTGTCAAACTCAGAGGGCTGATGTCAAAACATGACTTAGAAAAACTCATTCATGCATTTATCTCCAGCAGGGTTGATTACTGCAATGGACTGTTCACAGGCCTTCCTAAAAAGACTATTAAACAGCTTCAGGTGATACAAAATGCAGCAGCTAGGACTCTAACAAAAACTAAAAGAACTGACCACATTACTCCAATTCTTAAGTCCTTGCACTGGCTTCCAGTAAGTCACAGAATTGACTTTAAAGCACTATTGCTTGTTTATAAATCAGTAAATGGAGCAGGACCTAAATACTTGTCAGACATGCTTCAGCAGTACACACCTTCTCGTCCTCTCAGGTCCCAGGTGAAAAACCTGCTAGTAAAACCTACAGTTAGAACTAAACATGGTGAAGCAGCTTTTAGCTGCTATGCGGCTCAGCTGTGGAACCAACTTTTTCGGATGACATTAAAAGGCCCCAACTGTAGCCAGTTTTAAATCTAGACTTAAGACCAAACTGTTCTCAGGCGCTTTCTGCTAACTGTGCCGAAGTTACAAATTCTGAATCTGCCTCGATAATTATTCTACTTTGTCTTTTATTACTTTTTTTTTTACTACTTTTTGCCTTTGTTTTTGCTTACTAATTATTCTTTATTTTTAAATGATTTTACCTTGTGTTTTATGTTTTCTTTTTATTATGATCTTTACCTTTTAACTATTCTTTGACTATATTGCCCTTCTATGCTTTTATTTGTTATTATCGTTTGGTTTTGTTTATGTAAAGCACATTGAATGACCTCTGTGTATGAAATGTGCTATATAAATAAACTTGACTTGACTTGACTTGACTTGACTTATAGAAATGACTTTGTTTTTGAAGAAGTCTGCAAATTCTTCGCATCTTAGAGAGGATGCCTGACTGAGTGTATCAAAAGGTGTTTGATGCTATAGCCTATCAATGGTAGAGAACAACACCCTAGAGTTTCCACTGTTTTCAGCAATTACCTTAGAGAAGTGGTTCCTCCTCTCATTCCGAATAGCTCTATTATAATTTGCTATTTTTTCTTTTAGAATGGCACGGTGAACCTGTAACTTAGTTTTTCTCCATGTTCTCTCAGCTTTTCTACATGATCTTTTTAGATCATGGATATTTTCGTTCATCCAAGGTGTCAGTTTGCTACAGGGCCTTTTTTTAGTCTTTAAGGGTGCCACTCTGTCAAGCAGAGCGCCTAACTCACGATTGAGAGCCTCTACCATTTGATCAATGGGATGATGGAAAATATCTAAATTTATGGAGTCTATAAGAGCTATGAACTGCTGTTCTGCTCTAATGTCCAAGAGTCGCGATTTGATTGCAATTTCGGGATGAATTTTTGGAGTATGTAGTACTATATTAAAAGATACACAATGATGATCAGACATATTGATATCATTTACTGATAAGTCTGTGACTTCTATCCCTCTAGAAATGACTAGATCGAGGGTGTTGCCAAGGTTGTGGGTGGGTCCTGTAACATGCTGCTTTAGCTCTAAACTGTCCAACACATTAAGGAACTTACTGGCTTTAGCATCAGTTGTCTTATTGACATGAATATTGAAGTCGCCATTTACAATTATCCGATCATAGCTAGTGATGGATGCATGGGATGTTTGCAACATTCCGTAAGTTACATAATTTTTTATTTATCAACAATAAAAGATCTGTTAATTTTGCATGCTATTGCACTATGGTGTCTTTACAATGAACAAAACAATAAATAAATGTACAATGAAATACTTTACAAACTATGTACATAGTTATGAAGTGTGAAATATTGCACAGGGTATGTGGAAGACTTGGGCTTCATCATGGGTGAGGTCTTTGTGGACCAAGAAGCATACAGGGAGGAACTCCTGAAAATAAGCATTCCTCCGGACCTGTCCTCAGAGTTTGAGCACCCAGAGAAGGAGGAGGTGATCGCCAACTATGTGTCTCGCTTCAATCCAGGGGAGGCAGTTTGAAGCCCACGTATTGTTCTTGGCTGTCAGGAAACTCCCGACGAACACGCAGGACCACACATGACGGGATGACGACCCTTATTCTGCATCCAAGGAATCCCCAACACCAACTGACAAAACTCCTGTAGGCAAGCTATCTGTAACGACTAAAAAAAAAAAAAAAACATTGCAGTAGTTAGCAGGTTACATAATCTGTCAGTTCTGTCAAAAGTGCAAAGTGCAATTGTCATATTGCAAATGTAATGTTTTATTTCTGTTTTGTGTAATAAATATATTGTAATGTCTTAAATGTGTCACGAGTGTATGTTTGATACCTGCTGAATTTGCAGACAATAGCCATACATTAAAAGAAAGAAAACAACAATTGGGGCATGTGTTGGTGTGCAAGGCCATTAGTGACCTATGAACATTAGTAAGACTAACATCTGCTTTTGCTGATAAAAACGGTAGCCTGTCACTTCTCAAACACTGAGAAAAACAAATAAGTAGCTTAATAAATAACAAATACTGCTCTATTCCACAGAGCCGTAAGGCCCCATGGTCAGCTCTGTATATGTTCAGTGCGTTCTGAAGAGAATAAACATTCAGGCACACCGGGTATAAACCCGTCTGCTGACGTCGTGTGATCTATAATGGTAAGGTGAGTGCTATGCTAGCACAGTCCCTAGCATTATTCGTAAATGAGTGAGTAATATGGCAGCATACTCGCTAGCTCATTTGTAAATAAGTTAGTAACACGGTAACATATCTGCAGGCCTTTCTGTAGCTTAGAAAAGTTACCTGTGTAATCTCCTGGCAGCATATACTCTGCCTCAGTTGGCATTGCCCAACAATTTCCACAAGCACACCTATATAATAATTAAAATAATAATAATAAAAGCTAATCAAGTGCTGTGAATCTAGTGAAGTTTCAAATACAAGCAAATGTTAAATATTGTAAGACTGGATTTGTCACGAAAAATTACATTACGTTTACTTCGTAACAGGCTGAACAGGGTAAAGGCTAATAGCCAAGACTAATTTGGCAGGTAGGAGAGATGGCAAAGACATTGATTTAAAAAGTTAACAAACCATTTAGAAACTGCTTGCAGCATTCGTGAAGGTGTTTTTGCAGGTGGCTCCTCTTCATCTTGATCTGGGTCGAAAATGTTGGGCTAGAGCGCCTCTGTATTCCGTCATTTTCACCCAAGCAGTGGAGGTTTTCACGTGAAGAAAACCAACAGTGTAAACATCTGACAGGTGGGCGTGGCCAGCAGTAGCTTATTTGCATAAAAGTGACAGAGTCCTTAAACGGCTCATTCTGAAAGGGACTGAAGCTGGCAAGAATAGAGGCTGCAGAGATCTCTTTATGTGAGATTGATTTTGTGCAAACTTTATGAACATGTTTTGTACAGCCCATAGACCTATTCTAGAGCTAGAGGCCTCAGTTAACGATAATAGGTCAAATTTGATGGTGATATACTGAAGAATAAAAGAGTCAGCCCTTCAGATGATCAGTTTTAGACAGAACTTAGGTTAGAATCTTAATTTTCACACAGAACAGCTCAGATCTAAAAACAGAGGTCTAACAGCACAGCTAAGTTTCACAGATGTTACAGCACAGGTATGATTCAAAGGTGTCACAGCACAGCTAAGTTTCACAGATGTTACAGCACAGGTATGATTCAAAGGTGTCACAGCACAGCTAAGTTTCACAGATGTTACAGCACAGGTATGATTCAAAGGTGTTACAGCACAGCTAAGTTTCACAGATGTTACAGCACAGGTATGATTCAAAGGTGTTACAGCACAGCTAAGTTTCACAGATGTTACAGCACAGGTATGATTCAAAGGTGTCACAGCACAGCTAAGTTTCACAGATGTTACAGCACAGGTATGATTCAAAGGCGTTACTCTCTCCCTATCTCTCTCCCTCTCCCTCTCTCACACACAAACACATACACACACACATACAAACACAAACACACACACATTGTGTTGGCCCCTGCAGGTAACCCCCAGAGCCTAGTCAACGCCAGACGTTTCTCAGCCGTAACCTTAGGGCTGGGCAATTAAAACCTACGATACCCCCTAGAGCAGGGGTCTCAAACACCCGGCCCGCGACGTATGTCAAAATAATAATGTAATCCGGCCCTTGAGACTATTTTTAATTGTGACAAACAACGATACTGATTAAAATAGTCGATAGTTCCAAGTACGGTGACAAATCTCATTTGTACTCTGCTCCACTATGTGCTAGAAATCCAGAGCTTCATTCAAACCCAAAATCGCTGCGCAAAGTTTTCAGGAAATACTTATTACTATTACTATTACTAGTAATTACTATTACTATTAATACGTATTACACGCGAGAAACACAAAGACGTGCATTTGTAATGACGCGGAAGCGATGCAGGCCATAGTGTTGCATAAATTGAAGCAGAAATTAAGCAGAAATAGGCCTACACCAAATGTTGAAAACGTTTACGTGTGATGAAGTCTTAGGTAGGCTATGTTATTCACCTATTCTAAATCTGAAGAAGAATATCCTTTTGGAGATTATGATCCATCGTCTATTGAATGGAGGTGCGTTTGCGTGTAGCCTATACGACGGTGTCCACTAAGCATACCATGGTTATTTCGACCCTCTGCCCAACATCGCTTGGAGGTTGCAGTGGTAATCGTGATGATAGTGTCCGTAATGGACATGGTACAGACAGCAGGGCTAGTAGAAATAGGGCTCTAAACTACAAAGTCACCCGCAATATGATGCGAACTTCTGGGTACTCAGATTACCCGCGATAGGAACTGATTTGACCAGAATACTTTATTGTAGGCCTTAGGTTTAGAAACTATATACATCTTAGGTGTTGGTATACATTTTAAATGTTTTCCTGTTAATTTGTTATGTGGGTAATATGAAAAAAGGAAAGTAAACCTGCTCAAATATGTTCATCCAGTATTTACTGAAAGGTGCATAATTTGAGGTGCTTGCCATCCAGTGTAAAATATTTTTATTTATAAGCTAAGGTTGCTAGCACAGGTGTCTAAAACTAGATAAACACACTTGCACTTTCTGTTTGCAGTTTTGTGTGGTATTTGAAAAAAAGAACATTGCATTTTCAGAAATAGCCGGCCCTCCAATCAGATGACGTTGGCAGAATTGGCCCCCAGCTCATTTGAGTTTGAGACCCCTGCCCTAGAGGTTATTGCAGGTAGCAGGAACCTACTGTCGAGCAAAGCTTCGCGTCTGCCCAGCGCATATAACCTATTACTCCTATTTTTACTTCCCCTTGGAAGTTGATCATGCTTCTGTAGGGAATTTATTGGGATGTTATTAAATTTTAGAAGTAATTTGGATGCACCCAGGTCTCAGACAGTTTGGCTAACGCGCAGAAAAAAAACCTTCTTGCTTAGGTTTTTTAAGAATGGAGATTTTATTACCGTCCTGCAGTATAAAGTCCAGCTAACCCAAGTCTTAGAAGGAGAACCACAGAAGAGATAGGTTATCTTACCCTCCTGTTTGAAAATCGTAGAAGATCCTAAAAGAGACAAAACTATTGTTTCAAATTTGCTTAACGCACTGGCAGAAAAATTAGCTTGTTTTCAGGATGAGATGTCTTAAAATAAGTCAAACTTTTCTTAAATTAAGTCAAATGATTTCACGAGAAAGCTCTAGGTAAGTCTCTGTATACTGAAAACAATACAAACTAGTTATTTTTATCTTGATATAAGACTAATAATCTTGGTTAGATTTTATTAGATAAGCAGTTTTTTGCAGTGGCATCCATTTCCATATGAATCTGGTTGTAGTGGGTGAGTGAGAGAGGGGAAACAAAAGAATGACCTGCTTCACTAAATCAAACAGGAGTGCTCTTAGAGAGCACCACAGAGCGGCATGAATAAACATGAGCACGTCATTTGAAGCAGACAGAGAGGGGTGAAGAACACACACATTGCAGCAGTGTCGGGAAACATGCGGCCATTAGTGCCTAATGGGACAACGTGCGCCATATTACTGGAAACCCCTGTCCAAATATGCATAGTTAAACAACGTGTTTTATTCATTTGCACTGCAACACTCCACTTCATCAAGCTTCCCCTGTCCAACCCTGCCTGCCTCACACACATCACACACACACATGTACACACATCACACACACACGTACACACATGTACACACATCACACACACATGTACACACACACACACATGTACACGCATCACACACACATGTACACACACATCACACACACACATGTACACACATCACACACACACATGTACACACATGTCACACACACACACACACACATGTACACACATCACACACACACATGTACACCCATCACACACACACACTATGGGCTATATTTTAATGGTCTGAAATGGAAGTGTTTTTGGGCAAAACGCAAGTCAATTTGTGGGTGGATCCTGGGCGCTGTTGCTATTTTACCGGCAGGATAATTGACCGCCCGACGCAAATCTAAAATGGGGTGGTCTGAAGTAGCTACATTAATCATGGGTGTGGTTTGGGCGTCATCTCACATTCCCTTTAACAACAGGCACGCTTGTTCCATAGCTGATTGCTATTATGGTGGCTATTTGCCAGACGGAGCCAGGAGCGTTCACAGCGCTATAATCACTGTTCAGTTGGGAACTATTGGGAATCAGTTGGGAGCTATTGATTTTTCCTCTTGACAAAATGTAATGCAGAATTGTCACAAAGACATACTTTCCGATGTTTTGGGATCACTCTCACTGAATCACGAGGTTATGAATGCATGGTGATATTTTTGCAATGTACAATGTAATCTAACATACTCTCCCGTGCTGCCGCTGGGGCATTTGGGTTAAATGGCATCGGCATGCAATTCAACATCACGTCTCCTTAAGTCCTCTAATATTTCTTAATTTATGTCATCAACACATCCGTGATTCTTGAAAATGTGTACGCTAGATTTATGCCTATTTTTTCACATCTTAATGGACACCACACCGATTTCCCTCGAGTGGTAATATTTTTCTTTGAAATTATGTATGGTTTACAGAAATGGGAACTACGATGTATAGATGAGAGGAGCGAAGTGTGCGTTGCGCAGCACAGGCGGCCAAGCAAGGGCTCCTTACCCCTCAGCAAACTCAACGAGAAACAGTTTCCAAGTTGACCTAACTTTCAACTCTGCACAGTATCCCATTAACTGCATGACAGTAGGCTATTTACAATATTTTCTGTTAAAGGAACACGCCACCCAAAATCAGTAGTTGAGTCATACCTCTCCCGCGTCGGTGTGTGCACTCAAACGCTCTGGCGCGCGGCGCGGATGTGTTAGCATGTTGCTATGCTAGCGGGCTCTGCCGTAGCCGTAGAGGGAGTAAGATGGCATTAATCAAACACATCCACGTTTTCCCTACTTAAATACAGTTGCACAAGTAGTCGATTAAAAATGTTAGGTCACACAACATGAAACGTGACGATTTTCCAAGCGAATAAACAGGAGAACTACAATGTCTGGCGCAATAGCACTTGGGAGTACTTCGACCTAGGTAGTAATATTAATTAACACCTAATTGTAGATCCTATCCACCACAGAGTTTAGAATCCATGCTTGATCGACCCCTCAGCCTCCCCCTCCCCTCTGAGCGAGAGAGAGGCACACACACTAGAGATGCGCTGATGGGCTATTATTTCAACCATAACTCCATAGCAAAACTGCTGACGTGAGGCTAGAAAGCTCTTGCCTGTTCTTTCTAGAAAGACTGATCCAATGCAGCAAATATATTAAAAGGCTAAAGTCCTACATTGGCTATGTTGTAGCCATATCCCCCGAATATCAGCAGCAAACTCGGTCTCTGTCTCGCAAAACAGTCTCCAAATAAAACGCACATCGGCCTGTTGCCTAGCCTAATCTGTGTGCCAATATAGTCTATCGTCCAAAATGGTTGATTGCATTCTCCACATTTTTAGCTAAATGTACCACATCAGCATTTTTGTTCCGTGAATCTTTTGTAAATTGCTTTACAATAGCGTCGGGCCCTTGTCAGCAGCCTTCGGCTTGCCTCTTGCCACTATTCACTCCTTCGTCTTCAACATTCCCTGTAGAATTCTCAATATTTTTGGCCTCAATGTGTCCAGTTACATAGTCTGTCTGTTCTTGGTCTTGGATTTTGTGAAATAAATTTCTAAATATCACCTGCTTGCTGCAACTTCGGTCTGCACGTCCTTTTAAAACAGCATCTTTTTCTCTTTCGAGCATTTAATCTGCTGCCGGCTTGTCTCTCCACGTCGTCCAAAATGCTTGATTGCATTGCATTCTCCAATTTTTAGCTAAATGTACCAAAATGTTCATGTACCACAACTTGTCAGCAGCCTTCGGCTTGCCTCTTGCCACTATTCACTCCTTCTTCTTCCAATGTAATTTCTGAGTCATCTACAAGATGTTTACACACACACACACACACACACACACATTCACCTCCGTAAATAGAACCAACGTTGACTTCAACCTGTGCTATATCCTAGATGAGACTGCCTGGGTTATTTTGTTTCGATATCAAACACATAGTAATTGTAGCCTTCAGGGAATAGGCATTTAAAAGAGAGACAGAGAGTGATATGCAGTGTTTCCCCTACAATGTATTCATCAGCGGCGCAGCGCCGCTACTGGAATTCAAGCGCCACTGCAAAAAAAGTTGCCTAATTAAAAAAAAAAAAAAACTTCAGGAACATTTGCCGTTCGTTCAGGTTTGATGTCAACAAATAATAGTAGGCTAACGTTGAAGGCGCAGTCAGGGATTCCACAGGAGATCATGCTTGTTTGTGTTTATGTTTAAGTTTATTAGCAGACACAATTTTGTGCAAAAAAACGTAGCCTACATTATGTTAACCAAGAAACCAAGTTAAACACGCCAGCGAGGTAGCTCGCCCCTACCTTCAGTAGCCTATTCCCAGATAAATCCACGCATTGTTTCGTTTTTGTTTGTGATACAGGCAATGCTTTCAAGCCCTGTGTTGCTAAAATACCTAGGCTGTGAAACTAAGGTCTAGCTAGCCTATTGGTGGGTTTAATTGAATTTGAGTAATAGGATACGCAACCATTTACATCTGATAGTTTGTAATTCCTGTAGAGCTCACCAAAATTATAGAAACGATACAAGACACTTATCTCCTATAATCCAAGATAGATTTTCTTCGAGTTTTTGAGCATTTATTTTACCATTTACCATATTTTAGCATTTATTATGGAAAACATAATTCATTTCATCCACATATTCTTATGCACCATGCACAACAACACTGCTAAGTTAGCTTAAAACCGTGAGAATCAAGCAAGCCCCACGGGCCGTCACGGCCTTAAAGTGACAGGCACTCAATTCGACTTAGCATAGCATAGCACTAATACAGTGTAATGATATGAAAGAGAAGTCTATATAGTTTGTACAGTGCTGTGCAAAAGTTAAGACACCCATGCTGAAATTGACTAAAGGGAGGAATAAAAAACATCTTTTGCCTTTTGTCTTAGTGCCTTAATTAAAAAAAAAATAGGACATCAATTATTTTTTAATGTATCATGTATCGTAAATCATTCTAAATAGTAATAGTTTGTACAGTGGCCTACAGTGTACAGTTGTACAGTGGCTAATTACTAATAATGTAAATGAAAAAGGTGAAAGAAAAACATGAATAATCCTGTTCAAGTACTGCAATAATCATGCTTTGTAAATGCTTGTGTTGATGGTTATGTCATTATTTGTAACACTCAATCTGTCCATTTCTTTCACAAAATTCACCAGAAGTCACCATTGAAGGAGTCATTTTTTCAAAAATTTCTTTTTTTGGGGGGTCCTACAATCAATAGCACCGCTGCTGGAAAAATGTCTAGGGGAAACACTGATATGACTCGTATGACTTCTACAAGCTCAATAACATCCACAGCGGAAAAAAGATATAGGCCTAAGAAAAAAAGTCAGAAAACTTAGAAGGCAAGCAAGCAAGTTTGGCGGTTATAATGTGAACATGCACGTTGCACTGTTGTGCGGTGGACTTTCGGAATGAATGGAGTCGGCGTTCCTTTAATATCGAGGCACTAGTTTGTCCGATCATCATGAATTGCGCTGTCTGTCTGAAAAAGACGCGCTCTCTTCCCATGCAGTCAAAATGAATGGGAGTCTTCAGAACAGGCTTGTCAGTGTCACCCTGACATGCCAGTGCGTAAAGTAAAATGTGAATGACTTGTTATTTTATCAAGGATTTCTTTCTTTTTGCAAAAAATAAAGTACAATAGGCATTAATTAGTAGGCCAGCAGGATGTTGAAATTATGTGCCAAATTGCGTTTTTTATTACAATGATAAAATTGTAAAAGGACGTGACCGAAGCTGAGGCAAGCCTGGCAATAGGCCTATAGGCCCGACGGTAATTGTAAAGCAATTTACAAAAGATTCACTGAACAAAAATGCTGATGTGGTACATGAAAATTTAGCTAAAAATGTGGAGAATGCAATGCAATCAAGCATTTTGGACGATAGGCTATATTGGCACACAGAATAGGCTAGGCAACAGGCCGATGTGCGTTTTATTTGGAGACTGTTTTGCGAGACAGAGACTGAGTTTGCTGCTGATATTCTGGGGATAGGCTACAACATAGCCAATGTAGGACTTTAGCCTTTTAATATATTTGCTGCATTGGATCAGTCTTTCTAGGAAGAACAGGCAAGAGCTTTCTAGCCTCACGTCAGCAGCGCCGCATCCCATATACATTAAAACACAGCGGATGGCGGGCGGGTGCAGTTTTGAAAATTGGTCAAAGAACTTTGCTGATGGATGGATTAAGTTTTGCTATGCAGTTATGGTTGAAATAATAGCCCATCAGCGCATCTCTAGTGTGTGTGCCTCTCTCTCGCTCAGAGGGGAGGGGGAGGCTGAGGGGTGGATAGGATCTACAATTAGGTGTTAATTAATATTACTACCTAGGTCGAAGTACTCCCAAGTGCTATTGCGCCAGACATTGTAGTTCTCCTGTTTATTCGCTTGGAAAATCGTCATGTTTCATGTTGTGTGACCTAACATTTTTAATCAACTACTTGTGCAACTGTATTTAAGTAGGGAAAACGTGGATGTGTTTGATTAATGCCATCTTACTCCCTCTACGGCTACGGCAGAGCCCGCTAGCATAGCAACATGCTAACACATCCGCGCCGCGCGCCAGAGCTTTTGAGTGCACATACCAACGCGGGAGAGGTATGACTCAACTCGTGAAAGTTAAGGTAAGAACATATATTACTACTGATTTTGGGTGGCGTGTTCCTTTAAGTAGAGTTTGTATACACGTTATCATCAACTTGCACGCACAACATTTGTTTGAGTAGGAGAGAGAATAACAATGAATGGATGCAGCAACTACAGCAAATTGTAGCCATACTTGCTGCTTTGTTGTACTATCTATGGTTGCTGGTTAACAGCACATAAAAGCTGATTTAAGCTAATTCACTAACTCAAGACTTCACGGCCATCATGGATATAAAACGTTTTTTGAAAATAACGAAAGGATGGAGGGAACATAACAAAGCCTGGAGTTATTTCAGATGGACTACAGCAAGGTAGCAATGATGCTGCTTAAAACCTTAATAATGGTTATAATGCTTAGGTAAGAGTTATTTCAGATGGGCTACAACAAGGTAGCAATGATGCTGCTTAAAACCTTAATAATGGTTATAATGCTTAGGTAAGAGTTATTTCAGATGGACTACAACAAGGTAGCAATGATGCTGCTTAAAACCTTAATAATGGTTATAATGCTTAGGTAAGAGTTATTTCAGATGGGCTACTACAAGGTAGCAATGATGCTGCTTAAAACCTTAATAATGGTTATAATGCTTAGGTAAGAGTTATTTCAGATGGGCTACTACAAGGTAGCAATGATGCTGCTTAAAACCTTAATAATGGTTATAATGCTTAGGTAAGAGTTATTTCAGATGGGCTACAACAAGGTAGCAATGATGCTGCTTAAAACCTTAATAATGGTTATAATGCTTAGGTAAGAGTTATTTCAGATGGACTACAACAAGGTAGCAATGATGCTGCTTAAAAACCTTAATAATGGTTATAATGCTTAGGTAAGAGTTATTTCAGATGGGCTACTACAAGGTAGCAATGAT
This sequence comes from Alosa alosa, assembly GCF_017589495.1. Lineage (NCBI taxonomy): Eukaryota > Metazoa > Chordata > Actinopteri > Clupeiformes > Clupeidae > Alosa > Alosa alosa. The sequence goes on along the minus strand of NC_063192.1, from coordinate 37,228,735 downwards.
GCTGCTTTAAAACCTTAATAATGGTTATAATGCTTAGGTAAGAGTTATTTCAGATGGGCTACTACAAGGTAGCAATGATGCTGCTTAAAACCTTAATAATGGTTATAATGCTTAGGTAAGAGTTATTTCAGATGGGCTACAACAAGGTAGCAATGATGCTGCTTAAAACCTTAATAATGGTTATAATGCTTAGGTAAGAGTTATTTCAGATGGGCTACAGCAAGGTAGCAATGATGCTGCTTAAAACCTTAATAATGGTTATAATGCTTAGGTAGGAGTTATTTCAGATGGGCTACAACAAGGTAGCAATGATGCTGCTTAAAACCTTAATAATGGTTATAATGCTTAGGTAAGAGTTATTTCAGATGGGCTACAACAAGGTAGCAATGATGCTGCTTAAAACCTTAATAATGGTTATAATGCTTAGGTAAGAGTTATTTCAGATGGGCTACAACAAGGTAGCAATGATGCTGCTTAAAACCTTAATAATGGTTATAATGCTTAGGTAAGAGTTATTTCAGATGGACTACAACAAGGTGGGCACAATGATGCTGCTTAAAACCTTAATAATGGTTATAATGCTTAGGTTGGAGTTATTTCAGATGGACTACTACAAGGTAGCAATGATGCTGCTTAAAACCTTAATAATGGTTATAATGCTTAGGTAAGAGTTATTTCAGATGGGCTACTACAAGGTAGCAATGATGCTGCTTAAAACCTTAATAATGGTTATAATGCTTAGGTAAGAGTTATTTCAGATGGGCTACAACAAGGTAGCACAATGATGCTGCTTAAAACTAATAATGTGATGCTGCTTAAAACCTTAATAATGGTTATAATGCTTAGGTAAGAGTTATTTCAGATGGGCTACAACAAGGTAGCAATGATGCTGCTTAAAACCTTAATAATGGTTATAATGCTTAGGTAAGAGTTATTTCAGATGGGCTACAACAAGGTAGCAATGATGCTGCTTAAAACCTTAATAATGGTTATAATGCTTAGGTAAGAGTTATTTCAGATGGGCTACAACAAGGTGGGCAAAATGATGCTGCTTAAAACCTTAATAATGGTTATAATGCTTAGGTAAGAGTTATTTCAGATGGGCTACAACAAGGTGGGCACAATGATGCTGCTTAAAACCTTAATAATGGTTATAATGCTTAGGTAAGAGTTATTTCAGATGGACTACTACAAGGTAGCAATGATGCTGCTTAAAACCTTAATAATGGTTATAATGCTTAGGTAAGAGTTATTTCAGATGGGCTACTAATAATGGTTATAATGCTTAGGTAAGAGTTATTTCCAGATTTAGCAATGATGCTGCTTAAAACCTTAATAATGGTTATAATGCTTAGGTAAGAGTTATTTCAGATGGGCTACAACAAGGTAGCAATGATGCTGCTTAAAACCTTAATAATGGTTATAATGCTTAGGTAAGAGTTATTTCAGATGGGCTACAACAAGGTAGCAATGATGCTGCTTAAAACCTTAATAATGGTTATAATGCTTAGGTAAGAGTTATTTCAGATGGGCTACAACAAGGTAGCAATGATGCTGCTTAAAACCTTAATAATGGTTATAATGCTTAGGTAAGAGTTATTTCAGATGGGCTACAACAAGGTGGGCAAAATGATGCTGCTTAAAACCTTAATAATGGTTATAATGCTTAGGTAAGAGTTATTTCAGATGGGCTACAACAAGGTGGGCACAATGATGCTGCTTAAAACCCTTAATAATGGTTATAATGCTTAGGTAAGAGTTATTTCAGATGGGCTATAAACAAAGGTGGGCATTTCAGATGGGCAATGATGCTGCTTAAAACCTTAATAATGGTTATAATGCTTAGGTAAGAGTTATTTCAGATGGGCTACAACAAGGTGGGCACAATGATGCTGCTTAAAACCTTAATGGTGCAGCAGATGGAATAATGCTTAGTGCAGCTGGATGTTAGGCTGATGTTAAAGCGCACGCGATGTTTAAAGCCATACACAACGGTAAATTGGAACAAAACTAAAGGTAACTTTAGCCTTTATAGGGCTGTATAAAGTTGTCCAAATTAATAGGTCATAATTAGGCATTGTTGTAGTAAAGATATTGCATGTAGATGTTGTACTATATAGCCTACTAAATTTTTAGGTCACCAATGCACAAACAAAACTGGGAAATGGACAAATATTATCAAGGCTTTGAATGTTTCCGTCTGTGCACAGGGTGTCTGTAGATTGGTGTGCAACGCATTTATTCATGTAGGCCTGTGGTCATGCATGCGCCCTTAAAATAGCATCTGCATTTGCGCCACAGACTTTAGACCAGGGAGTTCCTGGTCTGTGGCGGAATTGTTTTCTGAAACTGCAAAATATCAACAGTGAACGCTTGTGCCGAACACGCCCGCCTTTCGCTGAACTGCCCCCCGTGGGCGCAATCGAATTCCCTAATTTACAGGCATGTACCTGTGGAGGGAAATATCCAATATGCGCTGACTGCAAAATAGGAAAGACAAAAGCGCGAGTATACAAAGCAGGGCTTTGAACCGGTTCAAGGAACGAAAACGAAAAACTTTTTGTATTTTACAGGGAACAGGAACGAAACCGGAAACGTTATTATTTTTTATGTTCTGGAACAGGAACACTTATTTAAAAATAATGGTAACCGGTTAATACCGGTTTTATTTCGTTCCTCAAAGTTTTCGTAATTACTATAATAAGTAATTATTTTCCTGCGCACGTTACCATGACGGCTGAGGTTCACTTCCTGTGTGACATCACATCAGACATTCGCTGACTGTATGGAGAGAGAGTGGTGGATTACAAAGTCTCCACTCCACATCTTAAATAAGGGGTAAATTACGATCCATCTTTAATTAAAACGCTCATTCCAAACACAATAACAATAGCTATATTTGTTGACTCCATCGCTAATGATGGACTAGCTTAACATTTGGCTAAATGGGCCAACACCTCTGTTTGCCTAATGCACAGATGGCTTGTATGAGTAGGCCTACTGGATGGCCTTTCCCCCCGACAGTTGGAATTTGTTGTTGCCCAAGTGGCATAACCACGTGTCTTAATCATGTTGTTAATGTTTGTGTGGACATTTTCTCTTTTAACAATAAACTATACATTTGAAATAATTGTAGGCCTATTTAATTATTATTATTAATAATAATATAATTATTATTATTTAATAATGGTTGTAATATTATTACATTTGGTTTAAGCTGGATGAGAAAGATGTGACATAATTCTATAGCATTAAACAGCTGACAGGAACGAAATTAACCGTTCCGGGAACAGTGTTTTTTTGTTCTAACCGGTTCGGGAACGTCAATTTATTGGTGGAACTCATAACCGGAAACGTTATAATTCCGTTTCTGTTCGGAACGAACTGATTGGAAAAAAAAATCGGTTCAAAGCCCTGATACAAAGTCAATTGTGCTAGGACGCAAGATAGAGCCCGTACACACACACACCACACAAACACATACACACATCACATAAACACGTACACACATAACAAACACACATCACACACACATGTACACAAATCACACACGTACACACATCACAAACACACATCACACACACATGTACACACATCACACATGTACACACACATCACGCACACATGTACACACACACATCACACACATGGAAACACATCACACACACACATGTACACACACATCACACACACATGTATACATGTACACACATCACACACACACATGTACACACATCACACACACACACACATGAACACACACATCACATGTACACACATCACACACACACATGTACACACACACACCTCACACACACATGTACACACACACACATGTACACATCACACACACACATGTACACACCCACACATCTCACACACACATGTACACACACACACACACATGAACACACACATCACATGTACACACATCACACACACACATGTACACACACACACCTCACACACACATGTACACACACACACATGTACACATCACACACACACACATGTACACACCCACACATCTCACACACATGTACACACACACACACACATGAACACACACATCACATGTACACACATCACACACACACATGTACACACACACACCTCACACACACATGTACACATCACACACACACATGTACACACCCACACATCTCACACACACATGTACACACACATGTACACACACATCACACACACACACATGTACACACACATCACACACACACATCACACACACACACATGTACACATTACCATACCTGTCAACACTCCCGTTTTTCCCGGGTTTCTCCCGTATTTCAAGGTCATCTCCCAGCACCCTCCCGTTTTGTTATTTCTCCCGGAAAACTCCCGTAATTTGCATGGCCATCAAACTTCATTTTAAAATCATTGATCCATTCAGGTTGCCAGATTGTGTATGAAATACACCCTACACATACACGATCACTTAGTTTCAATTTCAACCGTTTTGTCATAGGCTAAAACCTGGCAACCCAAATAAGGAAGCAGGTGCCAACTGCGCAGCCTGAGTCTCGTCGTAAGCAAGCGGGCTAATTGAATGGCCTACTCCAGAACTAGCTGTTGTGAAATTGTTGGGAATTTAATTGATTAACACATCACATAAACTGTTATTGAGTGTTGTTGATACACTGAACTTGTTCCCTCGGAACCACATCTGACAGCAAGCAGCTTTGGAGTTTTGGAAGTAGACTGCAGGCAGGCAGCTGGTGGATATATAACTGGCATGTGTAAGGTAAAAGCAACGACCGAAATGCAGTGTTGAAACACGTGTATGACACGTATTAGGGGCCTACATATGCAAACACAGATCCGGTATAAACACTGACCCCCATAATGAATATGCAAACACAGAAAAAAAATCTCCCGTTTTTGGAAAGCTAAATGTTGACAGGTATGCACATCACACACACATGTACACATGTACACACACACACATGTACACTCATACACACATCACACACACGTACACCAGGGATGGAAATTAAATATTTTTTCTACCTGCCACTGAGGCTGGTGGATTCCAAACTCTACCAGCCACTCAACTTTATATATATATATATATATATATTATAGTAGGCTACCCAAAATGATCACGGTTATCGGCATTATTGCGATACGACTAAAATGTTCTGAGTTTTGCCCTAAACCTACCAGCTGTCCTCCCAGCACAGTAGCAACAAAACTATAGGTCAACAGAACCACATTCATATGCCATAGTGTCTTGTCATAAAAGTAGTGTGGCTCCTTTAAGACTCCGTTTGTGTGAGTTCTGGAGCATCCTATAATCCAACTCTCAAACTTGATCTAACTATACTGTACATCATCTGATTTAAATATTTACAGGTATCAAGGCTATAATAGGCCTATTTAGCATTTATTTCTATTTGGACTGTTATGAAATCATGCACTTAACAATTTAAGCACAGCTCAGCTTTAAGAAACGTAATATGCATGCTTAGCATTTTGTGAAACTACATTGGAAAAACTCTGGTTTTACCGTTATCTAGGCGATATTATTAACATTTTGTATTTGGCCCCATCATGTATGACAAAAGCCCAAAGTTGGAGATCATGTAGACATTTGCTTCAATTTCAAAACCGGATTACTCTGGAACGACTAATTGTATAAGGGAATGCTTTACACCTTTGTGCTTGGTAAGTTCTGCTGTTTATTCTGATATACGGTTTGTAATTTCTTGAATGAAAAGTTTGTGAGATATTCCACCACAACGAATGCCACCGTTCCCCATAGGTCTAAATAGCAGCGTGTTGCGGGCCGGATTAAAATAGCTATACGGGCCAATTCAAAAGAGAACTATTTACATATTAGCCTGTGAAGATACAACGCAGATCCACAGATCTCACTAGATTTATGTGTATGCAGTCATCCTGAAATAAGCTAGCAGTGGCACATGAAAGCATAGTGACAGTTTCTTAATAGTAGTGAAGTGAAAGTGCTATGCTGCGAGTGGCGGCTCAGTAGGAGTTGTCGTAGAACTTCAAATGAGCGCGATTTACCCTTAAAGGCTGGTAACGTTACATGATCCCTAAAGACACTTTATTATTTTTAACCGTCAATAAGTATGAAAATTAGTCTCTCTCTCTCTCTCACCCTCTCCCCTTTCTCTCTCTCTGTCTCCCTCTCTCTTTCTCTCCACTCTCTCTCTCACCCTCTTCCCTTTCTCTCTCTATATTTCTCTCTCATTCCCTCTCTCTTTCTTCTACTCTCTCTTTCTCTCCAGCCACTATCGTCCTGTCGCCGGTCTTCCTGTGCCACCCTTTCTCTTCTCTCGTCCGCCCTGCTGACCTCTTGAGTGGAGATGAACCCAGAACCCAGAACTGGCAGCGTGTCAGAGCATGCTAGTGTGGGGCAGCCGCTAATGCTGCGTGATCTTCAGAGAATGAGCCTGTGGTTACCGTGCCTTTGAGCTTAGTTAGCTTTCCACATGTTTCTTATTAGAACTTATTTATTTATTTATATAGGTGTGGCTGGCATGGGGTCTCTTTCTATGACCTCATGAGTGGACAGTCCCTTTATTGCTTCCTTGTCCATTTGTTGCAAATCTTTGTCTTTGTCTTTCCCCTGCCGAGGGAAGCATGGTTAACTGTCCGAGCTCATACTTAATGGGGCCTTTGGGTGGCTGAGGGCCCAGGAGCAAAGACCATTAGCACTAAGTAGTGGGTAAGCTGCTCCGGTTTAACGCGTTAGATAACACAGAGGTCAAGAGGATCTGCTTGTCCAGAATAGCTCTGCACCGGAGACAGGACCCCCCACCACTCCCAAACACATCCAATAAACTCAAAGCCAGCTAGAATGAGCCTTAATATTGGACATCAAACATGAGTGAGACAAAATTGTACTCCAACCCCCTGGCACCAGCATAATGATACAATTGCTCAGAAGTCCTCATCTCCATCGTCCCTGGTTGTACCTTTTCAATTATAACAGGGACATTAAAGTACATCATGTTGTTATTGTGCTTTAAATAACAATGGCTTCAAACTCATTTCAATGATACGTGGACTTATAATAGGCAGAATTGTTAATACGGATACACGTACCTGGTATTGCATTACGTAGTTTTGCTGTTCCAACTAGGAACATGATCCATTTGGTACATTCTACCCCATCAGTGCTAAATGGGTACCCAGTACGTTAAAAATTGATGAAAATCCCTAAATTGCATTATGTTAAATACAGGAAATACAGCAATTTAGATATGTTGAGTTGCATTATGTTAAATACAGGCAATACAGCAATTTAGATATTGTAACGTTTTCAGGACGGTTTCAGGACACCAAGCGTTGTTCAATGCAAGCTTTATTACGAGTACGAGGGCAGGGACTCAGACACAGAACACAATGCACACAGGCCAGGTCGAGTAGACACACACACTACACATACAGGGGAGGACGCAGCCCCCCACACAAAAAGGGTCACACACGAGGGAGAACTAAAAGGGGAACATGTTACAATAAAGACGCTAACTTTACACTTATAACACTTATATAACGACATAAACCCCCCCAAATGTTCGCTCTCGTATCCCAGCATGCCCTGCGTGGGAGAATGCTACGCAATGTCTTATGCGCCGATGTTACATAATGTTGAGATAGCATTACTGGCTATATGAAGTATTAAAGGAACATTCCAGAGTTAAAACAGACTGGGGTCTATTTGTGGTTGATAACGGGTTCAAACTTCATTAATTGGAGCTTAAATGTCAAAATAAATCGCTATTTTTTTTTTTTTTTTTGCAAACATCATTGACATTACAGAAAATGCAACACTACGACATGCACATGAATACTACATACGACAAACAGACGTACATTACATAAACACATACTGTAACTTAACATGACATCACATTGACTTGGCTTCCACAAACATAACACAACATAACATTAATAACAGAAAGGCTAAGGATGATTTAAGGCCCAGGATGATTACAGATATGATTATCAGGGATGAAATTGATGACCGGAATGAAAAGAAGGGGGATGGGGGGTGCGGATGGTAGCTCTGAGAGTGTGAATGAGGTGGTGTTGGGATGGGGTGGGGATGGGGGGTGAGGGGTAGTGAGTATGTGAGGATGTATGTGTGTGTGTGTAAAAAGATATGTATAAGGCTGGCTTGCTGTTGGGCCAGGAGGAGAGAAGCTGGAACATAGAGAGGGAGGGTTTCAGAGGAGAGGAGTTGTAATTATTCTATTAATGATAAGTATAATAATAGGAATAACTGTTTGCCTGGTTGATTGCCTGACTGATTGCCAACCTGGGCACCCATTAATGGCCACAGTTCCACCCAGCCCCCGCAGTTATACTGAGACGAGCTGACAGAGGGGAGGACCTGCGTGCCACCCATCGCCCCAGGCCCCCAGCATATGCACACATCCCCCACTACCACGACCAACCAACCACCCCCCAGACCTTCACCCAACACGCCACTCTTGACCTAAATATGTACAGTATGTGAATGGCTAGGTTGAGGGGTCTATCTAGTGTGTAGCATTAAAAGAAGTGGGCATGCATGGTGAATATCTGTCAGGATTTCCCCATGCACACCACACTTACCCTGTGTAAGATGTATGCCTCCTCAATGTGTGCATTAAAATAAGTGAGGCATGCAGATAGACACCTGATGAGGCATCTACCTGCACTCCACTCTTACCCTAGCCTGTTTTGTAGTTTTTGTTTATGTATGTCACCTAACATGTAGTGCGATTAAAAGAGAGTAAAGTGTGCTGTGTGCTTCCAGGACAAGGCGTGTGCATGAGCGTATGAGGAGGGTGCACACCGGGGGCCCAGGGCCAATAGATAACCCACAGGACCCAACCAGGACCGAGTCTCCCAAGCCATCCAATGGGGCCCCGGCAGAATAACGATGGGAGAGGCAGAGAGAAAGAGTGAAATTAGTAAAGTTATCAGAGAATGTAAATAAAAGGGGGAGGGAAAGAAGGGGATGCTATTTATATTACTACTACTACTACTAATAATAATAATAATAATAACAATAATAGTTCCAGCTACCCTCCCCTGCCTAGTGTTCGATGATATGTGAATCTGTTGATGAAGTGTGTTATGATCGTGTGGAGATGGAACTCAGGCAAAGAGGGTCAGGACTGTAAGTAGGTGATAAAGGGGTACCAAGGAGAGGTTGTATCCTGAGTATTGATTAAGTTTGTAGTTGATAGGTTTTCTAATGATATATAGTCTGTTAACAAGTTTTTCCAATGAGTGATGTGAGCTTTTTTCTTAGATTTCCAGTTCATGAGGATTGTTTTCTTGGCGATAGTCAGCGCTACCAGCAGTGTTTTATTGCAGGAGTTGCTTAAATTGACTGTGGATGTATCACCAAGTATGCATAAGGAAGGGGATGCTGGGATGTGACAGCCAAAGATGGAAGAGAGATTTTGTGACACTCACCCAGAAGTGGTTGATTGGAGTGCAATGCCAAACCGCATGAATGTATGTATCTGGGTTATTTTGTGTGCAGTGAGTGCAAAGATCCAAGCCAAACCCCATTTTAGCCAATTTATGTGCAGTGAAGTGGAATCTGTGAAGAACCTTGTATTGTATTAGTTGTAGATTACTATTCTTTGTCATGAGGTAGATGTTTTTGCACATTTTGGTCCAGAAGTCGGCACCGGGAGTAATTGATAAGTCTGATTCCCATTTGTGATATGGCAGGCCAATTGTTTTTCTGAACGAGATATAATTTTGTAAATTTGGGAGAGTATATTTTTGGGAGAGGGAATATTAAGCAGCTCTGAGATTGGTGGGGAATGTCAAGGTTAGCTGTCTGGATGTTAATTTTTCCTAGGATAGATGATTTAATTTGCAGGTATTGTAAGAAGTGTTTACTCTCGATGCCGTGCTTCTGGACCAAACAGGAAAATGAGGCCAGATTATTGTCTTGAAGAATGTGTTGAAGGTGAGTGATGCCCTTCCCATCCATGTGTGAAAGTTAAGTGTTTTTTATTGACGGTGAAATCTGGGTTATTCCAAATCGGGGTGCGAATTGATGGTGCTATAGGTGAATCAGTGATGTGGTAGAATCTCCACCAGGCTGTCAGAGTAGCTGAAATTGTTGGGGCTTTGAATCGCTTTTTTTTAAATCGCTATTTTCAAACCACTGACAACGTTCAAAATAGCCTTACACTTCAGTGGTATCGTAACACCTCCATTTATCACCCATTTTGTGCGAAAATTCTAAAATAACGATGTTTTTTAAAACTTCAAAATAACATTTGATAAATGAACCTTACATTTTTCAGTAGCCATAGGTGTGAACAAAATCTGGTTTGGTTCTTACCGGGGCTTTTACTGCCTGAAATATCCGATTTTGTTTACCACGCTCGGAGGTTAGAGCTGGGCTGGTGGGTCGTCTACTTCCAGCCTTTCAATGGCACATGAACGGTTAGACTGAGAATTCTCGTCGCTACCTCATAATTCCACTGGAGCTCCAAGCGGATTTGTACACCCAGCCTTACAAGACTGTTTACAGCTCTTCAAGTCACGGTAAAATATAATTTTTGGTACATAGCTAATTTAGATACAGTTATGGTGTGGGTGCTTGCGTTTTTTTAAGAATCCGCCGTCTTGGTTTGTAATAAAAATGAATAATAAGTGACACATACACGTCAGAGGACGGAGACACGGGGCTGGTAATGACCATAGAGTTCCTACAGATAAACCAAAGTGTACAAACATGCATCACGCTCAGCCAGATGGGCACAGTATACAAACATGCATCACGCTCAGCCAGATGGGCACAAAGCTGGAAGAAGTAAAAGCTGCAATACTTCAGTTTATCTGTATCTATGGACACTGCCACCCAAGTATAAGGCTATTTTGAAGTTTGTCAGTGATTTCTTTTAACGTGTTCATTCAGATATGAGCTCATTTACATAATTTCCGTCTGAAATACTAGGAGGGGAGTAGTGTAAAGTACTCAGGTGTCACTGTTACTGTTACTAAAGTACTCAGGTGTCACTGTTACTGTTAATAAAGTACTCAGGTGTCACTGTTACTGTTAATAAAGTACTCAGGTATTATTGTTACTGTTAATAAAGTACTTAGGTGTCACTCTTACTGTTACTAGTAGTAAAAGTAGCCTACTCAGGAGAGAGAGAAATTCTTCACAACACTTGCTGCTGGAGCAGTAAAAGTATAAAAGTACAGTAAAAGTATAAAAGTACAGTGAAAGCTCTTGCAACATTCATTTCCGTCCTAAGCACAGCACACTTGACATTCCTGCACTGTTGTAGCTCCCAGAATGACATACTGATTTCCATATTTAAAGAGAATAGAATGTGTTGAAGACCAACTTAATAGATGAAGAGAAATATTTGTTTATGGGATTGAAACATTTTAATTCAATTGTACGGTGCTCCCTATGTTCACCATTCTGACTGCGCGCCAATTAAAGCCTTGTTCACCATTCTGACTGCGTTGATTAAAGGTTTTTTGAGTGTGCATATACAAAACCATGTATGTTATGTAAGAGTTGGAGCATTATTACATTGAAATGCAACGCATCTATCCTCCACCATGTGAATGACAGAAACACTTGCCACATGATAGGCTGAGGTACCACTTTTACCAGAGAATTTCAGAGTGACCATGATGATACACAGTATCTACAGAAGTAACCAGACAATATGCCCCCAAATTTCTTATTTGAGAAAGTGCCTGCAGCTTAGGGAAGAGAGAGACGCAAGGAAGTGACCCTTTGACATTGGGCAGTAATATACCCTTTATTGGCCTACATTGGGCAGTCTCTTTGAAAGAAACCTGTGACGTTCAAATTTGACATTTAAAGTCTAAAAAGACATTATTTACAAAACAGTCCCTACCCAATTCTATCTACATATATCTGCACTTTACATGTTTGTCAAATACGGAGCCCTGAAACAGTCAGGGTGGGGATTTATTTGGAGCAATAGTTTTGGCTACTAGGCTAATGTGGTACGGTATGTCAACAATATCGCAAAATCCAACGTTTTTTTTCGCAAAACTTGGCAGAAAGGTGTAGCACAGGCTAATTTTTGGAGTAGGGAATTTCAAAGTATTTTTCATTTAGTAGGCTAGCCAACTCGATGTCCTCATAGGTTAATAAAATAGGCTGTATTGTAAGGGAACACAACTTTATTGGAAGGGAACGCAAAAAGTTATTGCGATGGAACGCAAAAGCATTGCGAGGGAATGCAAAAGTATCGCGAGCGAACGCAAAAGTATCCCTCTAAATTAGGATTTCTCAACGGGGGAGTTCGTACAACCTAGGGGGGCACTGGGAACGTGAGTTTTTTTTTTTTTTTTACATTTTAAACTTTCATGGTTTTCACATATTTTTGGTGCAAAAATAGGCTACCTGAAATAAATAGGCTATTTTCATTCATGGGTTTCTAACCCCTCTACCGTCCCAGCTACATTTTACTGTTTATCTATGCTCAGTGGTCATACAGTGCAGTTCGGGCCTGCACACGCCCGGAGTCACGTCCCCAGCCCTGCTCGCTGTTGTTCTGCAGCTGCTCTGACCGTAGTCTCCACGAAAAGACCGTTGCTAATCAAATAAGAAATATGTATAGGCCTAAACAGGCCTCACGCGCAGATACTGTTTTGTGATTGGTTGGATTGTTGCGATGTGCATATGTTGTTCATGTGATGTGCACTTGATTTTTGTCCATGATAATATGACACGTCTTGTTGCCTAGATTTAAGATTGGTTCCTATTGATTAAAAAAAAAAAAATCATTACAACCAATGCTGGTGTGGTAGTGTTTTTTTTTTTTTTTACCCAACCAGTCTCCTATTGCTTCTAACAGTGGGCTAAATCTGCTTAATAATAAAATAGGCTCATAGGGACATTTTCTTATAATTCCAGAAGAAACCAAAACAGCGCAGAAATGGGCTCGTTTTTTTATTTAAACAATATAGCATGAGTGTGAGTGGCCTATAGCATACCCGGGGGAGTATTTTTTTTTTTTTTTTTTGTGTGGGGTGGGGGGCGCCAGAGGATCAAAGTAAGGTCAGGGGGGAGTTTGCTCAAAAAAGGTTGAGAACCACTGCTCTAAATAAATCCCCACCCTGGCCCTTTGCAGGCTCTGTAGTTAAACAACAAAAGGGAGAATGACTACATTCTACAACGCCTACATTCAGTGCATTACGAGGCACATGTTTGAGCAGCGAACATGAAATCCTCAGAGCAGAGGGCTTTTATGAAGCCAGTGCATAATGATCCATAATGCATCATGACCACCCCTCTGATGCATTATAGATGTGCACTTCTCTTTCCCACTGATGGTGAGGCTCAGTGTGGAGGCTCGGGGTGGCAGCTCACAGAAAGAGAGGCCATGTTTAAACCCTGCCCAGTTAACTAGTGTGGACACCCTGCTAGCCCATGATAACAAAGCCTGTTTGCAAACACCATCCACTGGAGTCGCATGCACACACACACACACATCGTACAGTCCCAAAAAAAATCCAAGGGAATTCTCAGTTCCCACCCGCCCCAACAACACACACACACACACACACACAGCCCCCCTCCGCCTGTGGAGAGCATTGGCTGTGGCTCAGGGAGACGAGCATGGTTGCTAGGTGACCGGTTGTGGTTGCCATGGCGACTTTAAGTGGAACAGCTGGTCCAATCAGCATAAACTGCAGGCAGACGAAGGCAAAGCCAGTGCAGAGGGAAGAGAGGATCTGTGCATATATATGTGCATCCTCACATGCTAGCATGGCCAGTATACAGCAGCCATTCCACTGCACCAATAAAATGCCAACATGCACTGAGGCACTAAACTCCTAACACTAAACTAAACTCCTGACCCAGTGACATAAGATGACATTTGGATTTTCTGTGGCATATTTTGGTTGATAAACAAACACTGTGCAGCACAAGAAGTGCAGATCTGTGTGTTAGTTGTTGCAGACCATTTACTGTAGAAAAGGTAGAGATGGTCTGTCTGTATGAAAGTGGAAAAGAAGCCAGACAACAATGTAATAGAAAATCATATTTATGGGGCCTGTCTGTCTCCAACTCTCTCTTCCCCTTCTGTCCAACTCTCTCCTTTGGGTGAGTCAGCTCTCCAGAGTAAACAGGGGATGAGTGTTCCAGTAAACACAAGTAAACAGGGGATGAGTGTTCCAGTAAACACAAGTAAACAGGGGATGAGTGTTCCAGCAAACGGGATGGAGATCAACAATGTCACTGGCATCTCCCACCGCATGGATGCTGTAGAAAGTTTGCCTTATGAGTCCCTGAGAGGTAAGGGTTTTAAAAGTGCCCGTCTCAAGTGATCGAGGGTTTTAAAAGTGCCCGTCTCAAGTGATCGCCCTGGCACTCACCTGCACACACACATGCACACATACACACACACACACACACACACATACATTTGGTGAGTCCCTGAGAGGTAATGGTTTTAAAAGTGCCCGCCTTCTGCGGCCAACCAGCAACGCAGCCTCTGGGCTCAAATCAATAAAGCAATCCCATTATGAGTCAGTGACCTGTGACCTCCATCCTGCCCGGCCAATGAACCCACAGAACTATTCTCTCCCTCTCTCTCACTCTGGCCACAGAGGAAGGGGGAAAAGACAGATGAAGATGAATATCTGTCATGGTGATGAAGGTCGGCCTGCCTCCTCCTTTTTTGTATTTCAGTCCGTATTTTCATTTCTTCGTCAGATTAAAGTTTGACACCCTTGCGTGCACCACTGGACTTTGGCGGTGAGGTCGGTGAGGAGAAGTCAAATCAAGGCGGCGGTGGCAGCGGGTCTGGCGAAGGTGGACAGGGAGAAAGGTGGAGGTTGGAGCAGTGAAGCGACACATACGCCCTTCAACCCTGCACAGCCATGCGACACACATACGCCCTTCAACCCTGCACAGCCATGCGACACACATACGCCCTTCAACCCTGCACAGCCATGCGACACACATGCAGCCTTCAACCCTGCACAGCCATGCGACACACATCGCCCTTCAACCCTGCACAGCCATCTCGACTAACATACGCTCCTTCAACCCTGCACAGCCATGCGACACACATACGCCTTCAACCCTGCACAGCCATATGCATTACCACATACGCCTTCAACCCTGCACAGCCATGCGACACACATACGCCCTTCAACCCTGCACAGCCATGCGACACACATACGCCCTTCAACCTTGCACAGCCATGCCACCACATACGCCTTCAACCCTGCACAGCCATTACACATACGCCTTCAACCTGCACAGCCATGCTAATACACATACGCCTCTTCAACCCTGCACAGCCATGACACACATACGCCTCTTCAACCCTGCACAGCCATGCGACACACATACGCCCTTCAACCCTGCACAGCCATGCGACACACATACGCCCTTCAACCCTGCACAGCCATGCGACACACATACGCCCTTCAACCCTGCACAGCCATGCGACACACATACGCCCTTCAACCCTGCACAGCCATGCGACACACATACGCCCTTCAACCTTGCACAGCCTGACCAGACCCAGCGGAAAGGAACGGCAGGACAGAGGCGACTGACTCGTACAGGGGGAACCAATCCTCTGTGGACATTGTGGATGTACTATGGGCAGCTCTGAGCACATTGTGGATGTGATGTGCTATTGGCAGCTCTGAGCACATTGTGGATGTGATGTGCTATGGACAGCTCTCAGACATTGTGGATGTGCTATGGACAGCTCTGAGGACATTGTGGATGTGCTATGGACAGCTCTGAGGACATTGTGGATGTGCTATTGGCAGCTCTGAGCACATTGTGGATGTGATGTGCTATGGACAGCTCTGAGGACATTGTGGATGTGCTATGGACAGCTCTCAGGACATTGTGGATGTGATATGCTATGGACAGCTCTCAGCTCCCACACACAGATTGATTATGGACTGTAACATCATGGTTTTCACAGAAAGCTGGCTAAACAACGAAGTACCCAACAGCGATATTAAGCTAGCAGGAGGCTGCGTCCTCCGAGCAGACTCTGTTGTCCAGCTGTTGACTCGTAAGACCAGAGGTGGGGGTTTGTGCATTTATGTAAACAAAATTTGGTGCACGGACACCACCATCATCGAGAGTCACTGCTCAGCTAATCTAGAGTATCTCATGGTTAAGTGTAGACCTTTCTATCTGCCCAGAGAGTTTACAGCAACTGTTGTTACTGCAGACTATATACCCCCGGATGCTAACTTGCCATGAAAGAACTGCATACTGCTATCAGCAAACAACAGACTCTCATTGTCGTGGGTGACTTCAACCACCCTAACTTCAAGTCTGTAAATGTCTCCTGCCCCATGAGGAGTCTGTACTGCCTAAATTCCATCAAAATGTCTCCATGTATATACTAATATGGCTGATGCGAACAAATCCGTTCCCCTCCCCCATAGGAAAATCTGACCACCTCTCATTAGCTGCTTTCAGACACGTCCTCCGCAGTATATGCGGAGCTTTGTCAAACGGACGTCCGACCCTTCGGGTGATTCAGATATGATGCTAACATGCTGACATTATGCGGTCATATGTGTGAACAACACCGACACACATGAATAGATTCCCCGCATGGTTGAACAGGTACATGAATAGATTCCCCGCATGGTTGAACAGGTACATAAATAGATTCCCCGCATGGTTGAACAGGTACATGAACAGAATCCCCGCATGGTTGAACAGGTACATGAATAGATTCCCCGCATGGTTGAACAGGTACATGAATAGATTCCCCGCATGGTTGAACAGGTACATGAACAGATTCCCCGCATGGTTGAACAGGTACATGAACGGAATCTCTGCATGTTCTTCGCTTTGTTCAGACATGAGTTCAATTACATAATATCCGTTGGAAATACTAGGAGGGGAGTAATGTAAGAGCCGGCTAAGTTCGGAATTCCAAATAGCCAATTATGTTGTTCAGATATACGGCCCAACCGCTTGACATCTGCAGAACATGCGGACTTACACCTGGGTCTGAAAGCAGTTATTGTTTTACTACCCAAGTACTCAGCACTCATCAAACATGTGAAACCCACAGTGAGGCCAGAGGGAGCAGACTTGTCACTTCAGCAGCGTTTTGAAAACACTGGCCACTCAGGCCACCCATGACTTCCACACGGACATTGATTTATATGCCTCCTCCATTCTGGACTGTATCAACTACAACATCAACAGTGTCACCACCCTCAAACGTATAACCATTTTCCCTAATTAAAAACATACCTGGTCATTTTAGTTGGTGTTGCTGGTCTACATTGCTGGTTTAACTGGCCATGCCAGTTTATGTTGGTCTTTCTAGCAAACCAGCATGACCATCTTACACCAAGTGTCAAGCTTGACAGGCTGGTCACCAACATGACCATCTTACACCAGCTGTATCCGACATGACAGGCTGGTCACACCATCATGACCAGCTTCCTCAAATGGTCATGCCAGCATGTCCACCTGGTGGCCCAACCAGCTACACCAGCAAAGACCAGCAAGACCAGAAAACCTTATGCTACCAGCATAAGCTGGTTTCTAGCTGTTTTTTTCAGCAGAGGATTATTACAGTGCATGAAAATGCACTGTACTGTTCTTCCTAGGCAACTTCTTCTACTTCTTCTTCTTATTATTATTCCGCTTACCACTTCTCTTGAATTCCGTACGCAATTTCTCTTGAACAGTTTAACTTAGAAACTTCATTCAAACTTTGTAACGTAGGTCTTCAAACAGATCAGGTTGGTATGACTTTTCAACTTTGAAACTTTTATACTTTTTAAACTATTAAAGAAAAACTTTTTAAAAATCCCCATAGACTTAACATTGCCAATTGTGACATCATAATACGGCCATTAAGCAATTAGAATCCTATGGCAGGTGTTCAGGCCACCTGGATCAACTGCCAGTCTCAGGCTTTAAGCATACAAACTGGCCCTATTAAGACTACACATCCTGTTCAACTGCTTCTTCTGCCAAAAACTGTTTCAAAATAAAAGTCCTCACTACAATATTTCACTATTAAACAATTTAACCCTTTAAACTACTGAACTTTTTAACTGTTCAGCCATTGTAACTATTACTTGTCATCGACTATGACTCCTACCCACTGTAGCTAGTTAGCATAGTTAGCATGTTAGCATTCTAGTTAGCATTTTTAACAAAACTGCTAAAAATGATTAGCCAAGTTAGCTAAGTAACATGGTTAGCATGTTAGCATGTTAGTTAGCATTTTTAGCAAAACTGCTAAAAATTATTAGCTAAGTTAGCTAAGTAACATAGTTAGCATGTTAGCATAGTTAGCATGCTAGTTAGCATAACTGTTAAAAATGATTAGTTAGGTTAGATAAGTCACATAATTAGCATAGTTAGGATGTTAACATTGTTAGCATGCTAGTTAGCATAGTTAACATAACTACTAAAAATGATTAGCTAGGTTAGCTAAGTCACATAATTAGCATAGTTAGCATGTTAATATTGTTAGCATGCTAGTTAGCATAACTACTAAAAATGATAAGCTAGGTTAGCTAAGTCACATGGTTAACATAGTTAGCATGTTTAACAAAACTGCTAGAAAACATTAGTTAAGTTAGCTAAGTAGCATTGCTAGCATAGTTAGCATGTTTAGCAAAACTGCTAGAAAACGTTAGCTAAGTTAGCTAAGTAACATGGTTAGCATGTTAGCATTGCTAACACTGCTATAAAACATTAGCTAAGTAACATGGTTAGCATAGTTAAAAATGCTAGCAAACATTAGAGCCATTCCAACTTTCATTTATCGTCAAATATCTACCTATACACAGCCATTAAACTATTTGAATATCAACATTCATTAAACTTCCAGTCTGTCAACAACTTTTAAACTATTTACCTTCAACTTTTAAACAGTCTACTTTTAAACTATCATTAAACTATCCATTAAACTAGCTGCCTATCAACAACTTTTAAACTATCTACTGTCTATCAACAACTTTTAAACTATCTACATTCAGCTTTTAAACAGTCTACTTTTAAACTATCAACTTTTAGTAAGCTATGCAACCACCATGTCTATCCTAGCATCACCGTAGTAACCATCTCTGTATTATCTGTTTTAACTATACATGATATTTTACATCACAACTTTAGCATTTTCATGCACTGGTAATTCCTTGGAATTGCATTTCTAGTTAAATTCTTCTGCCCGCAGTCAGAGTTGTATAATGTATCTGAAACCCACACTTATGTAGAAGTACAGATATTTGAACAGAAAATGACTTAAGTAAAAGACACCCCACCTGGCTTCGAAAGCTTTTAGTAGTACTTTGTACTTTCAGTACTTAAGTATTCAGCTGGTTTTGCTTGTCGTACCACCTCAAGCTGGTCATTTTAGCTGGTGTTGCTGGTCTATAGTGCTGGTTTAACTGCCCATGCCAGCTTATGTTGGTCATTCTAGCAAACCAGCATGACCAGCTTGACAGGCTTGTCACCAGCATGACCATCTTGCCCCAGCTGTATCCCACAAGACAGGCTGGTCACACCAGCATGACCAGCTTCCTCAGATGGTCACGCCAGCATGTCCAGCTGGTGGCCTAACCAGCTACACCAGCAAAGACCAGCAAGAGCTGGAAGAAAACCAGCAAAGACCAGCTAAAACCAGCTACCAGCATAAGCTGGTTTCTAGCTGTTTTTTTCAGCAGGGAATAGATCCCTACTGAAAAAAACAGCTTCCTCAGATGGTCACGCCAGCATATCCAGCTAGTGGTCCAACCAGCTACACCAGCAAGAGCTGGAAGAAAACCAGCAAAGACCAGCTAAAACCAGCTACCAGCAAAAGCTGGTTTCTAGCTGTTTTTTTCAGCAGGGATACTTTAAGACTTTTACTTAAAGGAGAATTCCGGCACTCTTTACCTCAACATTGAGGTGATTGATTGTAGAAGTCCTCTTTGTCAACATGATTGCTGCATACATAGTAATCTTTCTCACGCAGGACATCTAACGGAGTTTGCACACCAAGGTGAAGTGCAACCAGCCACAACTGCAATGTATCTGATGTATGTATCCAACCCCTGTATTTTCGCATTCGGTTGGGAAATGCACAAACCATTTACCCAGTGATAAATATATACACACAGACGTCTTCCTCTTTCAAACCTCTTCTTCAATCTCACTCTGATGAGAGCTGTCACTTCCAACACAACTATTGAGACTGCGCGAGATTGAGATTTGTTTTCACTGCAGGTTCAGCTGTCAAAGAATCTTGAAGCAATGTCTTATGCAAATTCGATTTGTCACCAGAAGTTCACTGGAAGTTTGCCATTATTGGCAAAACACTAGCGAACACATTTAGTGGCAAACTTCTCATTGTTGCCAGGACTTTGCTGGAAGTTTGGAACATTGGCAAACTTCTGGCAATATTTTCTAGAGAACTCATCTGTTTTCCACAAATCACCCACAAGTTTTCTGCAAATCTGCATTGACCACTTGATGAAACATTTAATTTGTGTAAGGGTACACAATACATAATACATAATTAAGCATTTATTAAGCAAGTATTACTAAATGCTTTGTTCCTCATTTGTAAAGCATTGTTCCTACATTAATTCTCATCAGTAAAGCATTTGTACACACAGTTATAAATGGTTTGTTCATAGTACATAAGCCTATATCTAAAACATGTTTATAAATTATTTTTAATATTTAATAAATAAGGCAGTCAAAATAACAAGTTAATTTTTATTTATTAATTACAGAAAAAAATAACATTAAAAAATGTAACGCTGATTAATCACATTTCGTAGTGACCCAGTGCAGTTCTGGTTACAGTGACTGACGAGAAATCGCTGCCTAGTCCAGTGAATGGAGCATTTATAATAATTAATAATAATAATATTTGTATATCACCTTTCATACACAGAAGGCAGCTCAAAGTGCTTTACATTTGGAGCATGTAACACAATAACGGAAATGAAAGAGAAGTTGTAATAATGCAAACGAACAAGCAAATCAATAAATCAAACATCAGAGATTTAGAATTTCCCCTTGGGGATCAATAAAGTATCTATCTATCAGAGATTTAGATTTTCCCCTTGGGGATCAATAAAGTATCTATCTATCTAATGTAACCCTTGGGGATCAATAAAGTATCTATCTATCAGAGATTTAGATTTTCCCCTTGGGGATCAATAAAGTATCTATCTATCTATCTGAGATTTAAATGTAACCCTTGGGGATCAATAAAGTATCTATCTATCTATCTGCATTAAGCAGCATTAAAAAGCATCAGTGCAATGTGAATTGATGTGAAGAAATAGGTTACAGGGTAAAAGTGAATGAACTAAAAGCTCTCATATACAGGCATGTTATCAGGTCTCTTTTAACCCTGGTAAAGTGTTAATGTTACACAGTCAATGTTCCCGGGTCTGGTGGGCCCACCACATTATTAGGCTTCTAAATCAATACAGCCATAACAATTTATGTAGAAATACAGATGTTTACTTTAGCACAATACTCAATGATATAGACACCATTTATGGTTCATATTTGCCATTCGCCCCTGTGAGACCACATTTATGATCATATGATAATTTTCGTTTTTTGGGAGAAAATTTCATTAAAAAAAGGTAAAAAAATAGAAACAAGATTTTTGATCATTATTGGTGTTTATTTCTTAGAACTTCATCAGAACAGGTAAAAGTGTTTGAAATGTAAAAATTTTGTAACTTTGTGTGGGAATAGCTGAAGGTGCAGAAAGACCACATTTCCGCACACAAACACCTACACTCAAACACACACACATACAGACGCACAGACACACACAGAGACGCACAGACACACACATAGAAACCAACATACACAGCAGGCCCAGTTAGAGGAGGACACACTTAAGGTACATAGCACCTAGAACCATAGAGTACATAGCACCTAGAACCATAGAGTCAGTTAGAGGAGGACACAGTTAAGGTACATAGCACCTAGAACCATAGAGGAGGACACAGTTAACTCATTGAGTGCCAAAAACGTAATATTACGTTTTTAGCCTTTTTTTAAATTACGAAACTAGACACTCTAACACACCTTATATGTGATTTTGGGAACTCTGTGATGAATGGAAATGAAATATATGACGATCGAAAACTCATGAAAACGCACAATCTGGACATTTTATCTGGACATTTTATCATAACT
Organism: Alosa alosa; assembly: GCF_017589495.1. Classification (NCBI taxonomy): domain Eukaryota; kingdom Metazoa; phylum Chordata; class Actinopteri; order Clupeiformes; family Clupeidae; genus Alosa; species Alosa alosa. The sequence continues at coordinate 37,206,546 of NC_063192.1, read as the reverse complement.
TCGGTTGCGCTTTTTGGTCGAATCAGTGACGCATGCACGTCAGCTCAAAACCAGGCCATTTTCGCGGGTCTATCACTAGGTGGCAGTCTCGCCAGGTCACTTCCCGGAAACTTTACAGGCAACACTTCATATTTCATGAAAGACGTTATATCTCCATTTCTAGAAAAAAAAAACAGCGATTTTGATGAAAACTAGCCACTGTTTAGCTTGGGATTTCTCAGGAACAGAGGCGTGTAGAAATACACGGTTTGCACCCACTGAGAGCTTAAAGTCTCACCTTTCAAACGAGCCATTGTATATGTTCATAGCTATAACACAGAATATGCTGTGGCTGTACAAAAATCATCAATGGTCTAGATTGCTGGCACTCTAGGACAAAACTTCCGAAAACAGCTTGGCATTCAATGAGTTAAGGTACATAGCACCTAGAACCATAGAGTCAGTTAGAGGAGGACACAGTTAAGGTACATAGCACCTAGAACCATAGAGTCAGTTAGAGGAGGACACAGCTAACCATAGAGAGGACACAGTTAAGGTACATAGCACCTAGAACTATGGAGTCGCCACAACACAGTTAAGGTATATAGCACCTAGAACCAGAGAGGAGGACACAGTTTAGGTACGTAGCACCTAGAACCATAGAGTCGCCACAACACAGTTAAGGTACATAGCACCTAGAACCAGAGAGCAGGACACAGTTAAGGTACATAGGACCTAGAACCATAGAGGAGGACACAGTTAAGGTGCATAGCACCTAGAACCATAGAGTCGCTACAACACAGTTAAGGTACATAGCACCTAGAACCAGATAGGAGGACACAGTTAAGGTACATAGCACCTAGAACCAGAGAGGAGGACACAGTTAAGGTACATAGCACCTAGAACCATAGAGTCGCCACAAATACATGAAACTGATTGATATCCTTTAAAGGAAAACTATGTAGTTTTTTAGCTTAATTTACCTTAACTTAACAGCTTTGGAGTCATTGGAATGGTTATATGACTCTGGGGTGAATGGTGGCTGTCTCGATTCCCCCTAGCGTCTGAGCGGAAAAAGCAGCTTTCAACTTTCAGAAAGTCTCGCGGTCTCGCGATGTAACAAATTGCTTTACTGCACTACACACATACCGGCTACAACAAGGTAGAGTTTCTCAGACATTCGTCATGCAGAGCCAGAGAAAGGAAGCAGAAAGTGAGTAAACCGTTGTCAGAGGAACAGGGAAAGCGGAAACGCCAGACTGACCGAGTGAGGAGTGTCGTAAAATACAATATCTACTCTGAAGCTGTAGGGGGAGCTCTGCAGAGAAACCTGCGAGCAGAAAAGCGAGAAACCAGTGAAGAAATGGCCAAAAGTGCACAGGGGGCTTTACAGTCTATAATGTTGCTTTGGGTTAGGGTTAGGGTTAGGGCTAACCCTAGGAAGTGCACAGGGGGCTTTACAGTCTATAATGTTGCTTTGGGTTAGGGTTAGGGCTAGGGCTAACCCTAGGAAGAGCACAAGGGGCTTTACAGTCTATAATGTTGCTTTGGGTTAGGGTTAGGGTTAGGGCTAACCCTAGGAAGTGCACAGGGGGCTTTACAGTCTATAATGTTGCTTTGGCTTGTCATTGATTCACTCATCTGCCAAAATTTGAATTGAAATATTTTTTAAATACGTTCATAGCAAAAATGGATGCGTGCGATTAATTTTGATTAATTAATCACAGAGTATGTAATTAATTAGATTATCTTTTTTAATTGGTTGACAGCCCTATTAATAAATTATGCAATAATAATTTATTGATGAAGTAATATTTCCATTATTTAACAGTTGTTACATACACATGCACTAATGATTAGTTAGGGTGTGGATGCATGTTTTATAACTTCTTAACCAACTCCACTTCTTAATACTATAATTCATGACTAATACAAGGAAGTTTATTGTCACATTCATATAGTTACTGGATGTAAGAAATGCAGTGAAATTATGTCTGGTGTCAGCCTATTTGTGCATTTATGGGGAAAAAAAAGTGCAGTAGAAGAGGGGTTTAGTAGATTAAGTGGCTAGGGCTGCATAAGAAAGGTGGGGGAGGATTGGGATTGGGGGCACCAACAAGAAGCACCCAAGAGCAACAGGGGCAAGGAAAAACTCCCTTACCAAGGAAGAAACCTTGGGCAGATCCACGGCTCAAGGGGCTAACCCAACTGCCAGGGGTCTTGGTGTGTGTGTTGGGGGGATGACAGGGGAGATGGGATAGTGTGCTGTGTATGTGGGGAGAGGGCAGTGTGCAATATGTGTGTTGGAGAAGCTTCCTCATGAGACAATGTTCTGTGTATTGTGGGGGGGGGAGAGTGTGCTGTAAGTATGTTGGGGATGTGTGTTGGAGAAGCTTCCTGAAGACAATGTGCTGTGTATGTAGGGGAGAGGGGGGGCAGTGTGCAGCAAGTATGGTGAAGGGACTTACTATTGCAAGCAGAGTACTGTATGTATGATGTATGTGAGTGATGAACATGTGTGTGTGTGGGCGGGAGGGGAGTGTAGCAGTGACTGTGTGTGTGTGTGTGTGTGTGTGTGTGTAGTGTGTGTGTGGGTAGGTGGGGGCAGTGTGCTGTAAGTATGTAGAGGATGTGTGTTGGAGAAGATCCTGAAGACAATGTGCTGTGTATGTAGGGAGGGGGGGGGCAGTGTGCAGCAAGTATGTAGAGGAGGCTTACTGTAGCAAGCAGTGTGCTGTATGTATGTGAGGTGATGACAGTGATGATGTAAGTGTGTGTGTTTTTTTTGTGTGTGTTGGGGATGGGGTTGGGGGGTTAAAAATAATAAAGGGTAAGGCTATTTGCACCCCTGGTACAATTAGCAGTGTATGCTATTCGTACCTTGGTGCAATAAGAAGTGAATTCTATTCGTACCCCGGTGCACACAGCAATGTGTTCTATTAGTACCTCGTCTGGTACAAATATCAGCTATTTGCACCCCTGTGCATTTAATCTGGCATATTGATCACACAATGTAATATTTTTTTTTTTTTTTTTTTTTTTTTAAAAACAAGCAACATGTTTTTTTTGTTGTTACATAACAGAGTGTGAATAGCTCAGCTGTGTAATAGACACTCTGAATAAGGTATGCTGTTTGCATCAATGTACAGTTAGAAGTGGATGCTATTCGTACCCTGGTGTTTATAGTACTGCATGCTATTTACAACCTGGTGCATGAACTAGCTAATTGTTGCAATCAAAACTTCCGTTTGAGAACTGATTTCTTGTTCAAATTGCACGCCTTCTCTCCAGAGACGTTGGTACACATGCGCACTCACTCTGGCAGCCCTTCCCTGTGACCACTGCACTATCTGCTTCCACAAGAAGTTGAGGTTTGCAGGTAAACTTATAGTTTATAGGCCTGAACGTCATATTCACGAAATGTCTGTTAGTTATCAAACTGACGGTTGTATGTGTTCACTGAACAAAGATTATGAAAATAAAACACAACTTTTCCATCTCAAATTTAATTTGAACAGATATTAGTGCTGAAATTCTTTACTTTCTACTGACGAAAAAACGAATGTCAGCCATGTTTTTTGGGCACGCGAGCAACATGTTTTTGTTGTTATGTAACAGGGTGTGAATAGCCCACACTGTAAAAAATCAAACTTGGCATCTGTTACGCTTACAAAAGATTTTCAGCACACAAAACTCAAAACCTTCATTTAGCTTTCCAAACTTGTTATTATCATTAATCTCAACCATTCCATCGATTTAACATTGTAAAGTGGAATAGCTCAGTTGACAAAACTTAAATTGTCAAGTATCTGGGCCGGAGTGAGATTCTTGAAGTTCACGCATGCTCATTTGTACCAACTACGGGGATTCCCCTGGAGGAAGGCAGGATTGGAAACGAATCTCGACCACGCTGTCGCAACTACAACGTTTGGAAAGGGTAAGTTGATATATTTCACTCCATTCGGACCATACAGTCTATTACACGAATTTAGGGATAATATGACAGGCTACCGTACGTTTTTGCACCAACCACGCAAATATTTTATCATCTGAAACATTGAAAAACCATTGAGTCGTTGGCCAAACTGAATCAGTCATAGCCAAAATGAACGTGTTCTTCATCCTCTAACTTAACACAGAACCTGTGTAACGTCACACGACATTAAATGCTGGGTAACATATAGCTTTACAAGCTCTACATTTCATTCGAGCCTCAGGCTAATATTTAGACGTTTAGCCTATATAGCCGAGGGGCAGCATCGTTTTTAGCAGCCTAGCATCTAACCAAAGCTGGTTAAGCTAGCTACAGTACACTGTCCCACTGACGTTTTTCACGATTTTACAATCTTAAGAAAGCCCAAAGATGTGCCCGGACACGTGAAAGTATTTCCTGCTTATTGTTGTGCTGCATAACTGTAGCTAAAGCCATAATCAAATCACAAATCAGTGAAAAGATACAAATCTCTACCAACACCTTTACTCTGGCTGTGACCAGAATAATGGCTGGTTATCAAATCACGTGGTTCCGCGGCAGTGTAGGTTTTACATTAGTTTGATGCCCTATTTGGGATTTTTTTTTTTCTTTGTAGGCTAAGGGCTAAGTTGTAAGTTACTGCCTAGGCCTTTGAAATCTTTAAGGTGATTGACTGTACAATATCAGTCAAAAGTTGTGGCAACTAGTACATATTCTGTTTAAGTTGTCTGATTGTCTGAAATATGTATTGCATTTTTAAGAATGGCATTTAAGATACTGTAATCTCTTTTTATTCTGTTTTGTTTCATCCCCACAGAAAACATCTCCCTCGAAATTGTGATGCAATGCAAAAATGTAAATTTGCTCACTCGGATGTGACGACACTTCTAAACCACTACCGGCTTGTACACGCTAAAGGTCATCAAGGAAGAACTTGGCCCTGCCCCTATCCTGATTGTGTCTGTACATTTAGGACATCAGGTACTTTAAAATGTCATGTTGCACGCTACCATGCCAAAAAGACGTTGACTGAAATCTCATCAACATTCAAGTGCGATTATTGCTCATTCCAAAGTGCTTGTACTGCTTGTGAATATTTTGCACATCTTCGAGGGCATTTGAGGAGTGGTACAGTAATAACATGCCCATTTGTTGGCTGTGAGCATAAAATAAAGAATGTTGCTAATTTCAACATTCACAAGTGTAGGAATCACAGAAATCACACAGACAAAGACATCAAATCTGCAGCTGTCCTTGTAGATACATTAAGAAGTGCTGACTCTGAGGTAGACAGTCATGATTATGATTTTGATGATGGGGACGAAGGACCCTCTACTCACGTTACCATAGATTCAGAGGCAGATGAACCATTTCTTGAAAGTTTTGACACTGATGCACTGGAACACAAGCTTGCATCCTTATTTTTGTCAATGCAAACAGTTCTCCATGTCACAAAGAATGCTACTCAGAAAATCATTTTAGAGCTCAATGATATTGAGAAACTGGCAAATGAACTTGCTGTTAAAAAATAACAGATATTTTCAGGAAGCATGGCATTGATAAAGATTCAGCAATCCTTCAGGAAGTAACTGATGCCATGTTTGAATCTAACCCTATCATTCAAACCACTTCCGAACGGGGTAGTTTATCCACACAGTACAGACGTGACTTGTATTTCAAAGAACATTTCTCAATTTTGAAACCAATTGAATATCTTTTTGAAAGAACTCGTAAGAACTCTTTCATTTACGTTTCTATTCATGACACCCTTAATAGCCTGTTGTCTAATGCAGACGTTTTTGACAAAATGGTGTTTGATCACAACTCAGCTTCTGGACAGCTCAAATCATTCCAAGATGGCCATTATTATAAAACCAATGCACTTTTGAGTGAGGATGATCCTAACATTTCCTTGGGGTTGTATATAGATGAGTCTGAGGTGTGCAATCCTCTCGGTACGTCTAAGAAGGAACATAAGATTGTGGCTGTGTACTGGTCTTTGCTCAATCTGCCACCAAAGTACCGCTCTAATCTGACTTCTATTCAGCTGGCTACACTTGGGAACAGTGATGATGTTCACACCTTTGGTTATGAGAAATTCCTGAGCCCTTTAACGCGAGAGATCCAACTTTTGGAGCAAACGGGGGTGTTTGTCGCTGGTCTTAATCGGCACTTGAAAGGGACAGTCTTTTGTGTCTGTGCAGATAACCTTGGGGCAAACAGTTTGGCAGGATTTGTGGAATGTTTTAGTGCCACCAACTACTGCAGATTTTGTGTAACTTCCAAGGATGATATTAAGTGCACAAAGGTCAGGGATTTCAAATTGAGAACCATTGAGGAACACAACTCTCATGTGGAGACATTGCAAAGTAGTGGCAGCACACATGTCTTTGGGGTGAAAAGGGAATGTGCATTGAGTAAGGCTTTGTCATACTTTCACCCCATTACAGGGTTTCCACCTGATGTGCTCCATGACCTATTTGAGGGCATTGTGCCATTGGAGTTAGCAGTGTGTTTGCAGGATTTGATAGCCAAAGGTTTTCTCACACATAAGGACCTAAATAGGTATATCAAGACATTCACATACCAAGACCCTGACAAAGTGAATAAGCCCAAGATTATTGCCAAGTCGTGTTTCAAAAAGGGTACTGTTGGAGGGAATGCACACGAAAATTGGACCCTCCTTCGTCTGCTTCCCCTCATGATCGGTCACCGCATTCCAGAAAATGAACCTTCTTGGGAGATCCTAATGGATTTGAAGGTCATTGTGGAGTTGGCTGTGTGTACATCATTTTCAGAGGAAACACTGGGTTACATGGCTAGTTTAATAAATGACCATCGCAACTTGGTCATTGAAACATTTCCAGATTTTCCCTTACGGCCTAAGCATCACTTTGTGGATCATTATCCTCATTTGATTCATTGTTTCGGCCCACTGGTGTCACTGTGGACGATGCGTTTTGAAGCGAAGCACAGCTACTTCAAAAAAGTTGTGCATGACACTAGAAACTTTAAGAATATCCTTCTGACACTAGGAACAAAACACCAGGAAATGCTGGCATACTATTCAGATCGTGGTGACCTTTTCAGGCAGGCAATTTACGTAGAGAAGGCCGAACCTTTTTCAACCTGTGACTTGGAGGCACCTCTTAGGTCAGCCGTTGAAAACAAATACCCAAACACAAACTCTGTGTCAGTCTCTAGTGATGTGTGTGTGGATGGGATCAGTTACAGGTCAGGTTTGATCCTTTCAGCGGGATATTTAAGTGGCTTGCCTGAATTTTATAAGATTATGAAATGTTTAGTGTTTCAGAAAACCGTGTCATTTCTTTGTAAGAAAGTCACATCGTGGTATACCGAGCATATGAGGTCTTACATTATTGAAGAAAGCAGATATGGGGAGATTTGTGTCCTTGACCCAGACATGCTGAATGACTTCCATCCGTTGGTGGCATATACAGTTGGAGGTTGTGTTGTTGTTACTCCAAAGGCTTTTCTATTGTATTAATGGTAAGTGAAAACATTGTGATGTATGTATTTTAAAGGGACATTCCAGCATTTGGGGAATTACACTCATTTTCCACCTCCCCTTGAGTTAAACAATTGTTTTTTACCTTTCTCAAGTTCATCCAGCCGTCTATATTCTCATTCTGGCATAATAATTATGAAATGTTGCAAACGTACCATGGGTGCAGCAGCACAATCATATAATGGAGCACTTGAAAATTAACTTCCAACAACAAGGTTGAGCTGCTGCAGAGGAATTGGTTATGACTGGATTATTACGCCTAAGTGTGTATTTACTCTTTTGATCCTGTGAGGGAAATTTGGTCTCTTCATTTATCCCAATCTGTGAATTAGTGAAACACACTCAGCACACAGTGAACACACAGTGAGGGGAAGCACACACTAATCCCGGCGCAGTGAGCTGCCTGCTACAGCAGCGCTCGGGGAGCAGTGAGGGGTTGGGTGCCTTGCTCAAGGGCACCTAGCCGTTCCTACTAGTCGGCAACCCTCCGGTTACAAGTCCGATGCGCTAACCAGTAGGCCACGGATGCCCCCATTGATGCCTGAATGGCAGTATAGTTCCATGTCAAATCAGCCTAGAAAATCACCATGTTTCCTTTTCCGTTAGTCTTATTACACTTTCTAACTTGAGAAGAGACAAGTTTTAAATAGGAAAATTACCCAAAATCACTTTTACGTGTGATGCTAGCAGACGAGATGCTAATGGTCTAATCCGATTCAATGATCTATGCTAGGCTGGAGCTAAAAGTTGTTTAACTCAAGGACAGGTGGAAAATTAGTGTAATTCCCCAAATGGTGGAATATCCCTTTAAGCGTTTAAAATAATATTTCATTGAGGTGTACAGTTTTTTTTTTTTATTCTATAAATTATTTTCCTCCACACATAGCACATATGGTAGGCTTGAGATTACGTACATATCACAAAAGTGATATTGCAAATATCACTTTTTGCAAATATTTTATTATATATTTTCATGGGACGGCACTATAGAAATGAAACTTGATATAACTTAATGTAGTCAGTGTACAGCTTTTATAGTAGTTATCTTCCTCTGAATATTACTTAAAACAAATGGGAGGCGTGTACTCTCTTTTGTGAGATAATGTAACTAATTCTTCAATTGTTGTGCATTTTATCTCCTCAGAATGCTGTTACGGGTGTGTATATCTTCAGACAATATTCGGCGGGTCAACCTTCCTTGTCCGCCAGAATCTGTGGATCGACTTAAGGAGATTCTCAGAGAGATGCTTGGACTGACTGAACAGTTTTCTTTGCAATTTGAAGATCCAGAGTTTGGGAATGCTCTTTGTAATTTACACAGCATAGATGAGTTGCCTGCGGACAAAGCAGTCCTAAAAGTTGTGTGGGACAACATAGTCTCTAATGATACTACGACACCTCCATCAGATCTGTCCGACACAAACTCGGTGTCGTCACTTGACACAGCAAGCATATCTAGTCATGAGAATTTAGGTTCTCCAAACATTTACAAAAGACTTAAAACAGCCAAAGATTTGCCATTGCCAGGATCAATTGAAATTCCCAAATTCTCCCTTGATGTTGAGCTTCGTCTTAAAAAAGGCAATGAGATATACAGGCAGACCAAAACTCCCATTGTCCCCCCAAGAGAAATGAAATCTGCCATCTGTACCGCTTTAGTTGACTCCATTTTTGTATCTGGTTGCTACCCGGAAAAGCAAGATATGAAGTTTTATGCTGCAGCACTAGTAGAAAAGCACCCATGTCTCACAGAAGATGGTCCTGGAACCGGGTATGATGGATGGATTGTAAGCCTTTGGTTTAAAGTTGGGAGGAGTAAGTTACGTAAAGCAGGACATGCAGAAGTGAGCGTGAACAAAAGACAACAAGATTCAGAAGAAGGGGTTTCGCCTCAAGAAAGCAAGAAGAGCAGAGGTCAACTTTTTACCACCCCATCCCGAAGGCCAATCTGATGAAACCCTTGATGACTTAAGACTACAAATGATTAAAGAAACCGAAAAGAAGAAGTTTGACAGCACCTTTGTTAAAGAAACGATGGCTCTTACTTTCTCCTTCCGACGTCAAGAGGTGGTTGACATTGAGCCTTTGGTCACAGTATTGAGAGACAGATGGCCTGCTCTGTTCTTCAAAGATGAGGTCAGTATCTATTTACTATAGCATTCCATTTGGTTGCTCACCTCTAACTGTTTATCTGTCCTTTATCTTAAACACTCTGTCACACTGTTTTAACAGATTTGCCGCGAATTCTACCGGATCACCAACATAGACCTCATGGTGACATTCCAGTCATCGCTTGAAAAATTCACTCCAGCATTAATGAAGTATTACCGGAAGAAGAAGGAGCCTGCTGGATCGGAGTTGACTGCACTGCTTGCTCCTCTGGACGACCAGGTAGTTTGTTTCCATACACTGCATCCAAAAAAATTACGAAACTGAAAAGGTTTATTTTTTCAGAAATTCAGTTGAAGTCAAAGCCCTTATAGAGCATTACACACAAAGTGTTTCAAGTTTCATTAGTTTCAAATTTAATTACTGTGACTTTGAGCCCATCAAAACCCCATATCCAGTGTTTAAAAAAAATAATATTACAGTACATGACACCAACGGTGGTTTAAGATTTCTTAAATTACAGAAATCTTGTCCCTCTAACACATATGTGTATGTATGCCTACAAGACTTGCTTGGGGCTGCTTTTACACGACTGAGGTCTTATGAAAGCCCAGGTTGCTCTGATGGTTACCTTCAGGTCGTCTGTATTGGGTCTGTTGACAGTTGTAAGTCAGTAAACGTTCCTGACCAGTACCCCATAGAAAATGTATGGGGTGATGTGGTGAGTGGCAGAACCAACAATAGAGGTGTCCTGAAGGTTCAAAGTTAACTTAGGCTCAGCAGTGCTACAGGCTGATTGCTGTTTGGGGAGCATTCGTATGACAGCACCAGTATTATTCCGCAGCAATTCACATTATTCTTTGTTGATGTGTTGTGTAAATCTATTTTTTAATTGACATCCAGGGAAAAAATAGAATTGACATTATTTTTTTCTTTATCACAATGTATACTCAGGTGTCAGACATCATGGACCTTAGGAAAAGAGTAGCCTTGGAAGGACTGCCTCTCGTCCTAAAAGAAGAATCTGGATGCCTTTTTCGGAAGTGCTTGGTAAGTGTTATTGTTCTTTATCTGTTTTCCTCCCAGGCTTCCCTTCCATCATCCTCTACAAAATCCCCATGCGGCACAGAATGTTTAAAGGGACACCAGGCAAGCCTGATGCTTTTTCTCTACGGAACTCCCCCTCGCTCGGCCTGAAGCTCTTTTCCTTTTCTTTGTGTCTTCCGTCAAGGGTTTTCGCTGCTTCTTCGCCGGCTCTGCCATTATACACACCTTTGCAACAATTTCTAGCGTTTCGTTAGCCTTCCTGCTTCGGTCGGCGGGTAGGATACACTGAACTTGCAAGCGGGATATTCTTCCTACAGGCAGTAGAGGCGGGTGAGAGAGTCTTCATTCGCCCTGTAACGAGTCATTTAACCAAATACCGACTTACGAAGATGAGTAATTAACACGAAAATGTTGTCTGGTGTCCCTTTAAAAGTCCAGGCTGCCATTGTAAGGTTCAAAATGCAGCAGAGAATAGTGTTGCAAAATTTACCTGATAGATAAACTAGTCCTAGTTTGTTTTGTAAAAAGGACATGGGTAAATTGCACGCTTGTCAGTGGTTGTGTTCAAATGCAAATTAGAACTGGCATGTAGGGAAAGGGCCATTTTACAGTACAGGTGCTCACAAGTATCAGTTGGATTCAAAGTGATAGCCTACTGCAGATGACCCATGCTATGCTACAGCTTGTCCATGAGCCAGACCACCCATCACAAATGTTGTCATGCTTTTTGGCTTCCTATATGTCCACATTACATATTAGTATGATGACCTTTGCCGAGGTGAAGCTTAACAGCAGTTAGTAGACGTTGAATAAATGCAAATACATTGCAACTACATTCCAGAACTATGTACAGTCCATGCCATCAAGGAGGGCAGAATATGTTTCAATGTGTCAGAGCTTGACTGACCTATAGACAGGTTTCTTCATCTTATATTTGTGAATCTGTTTTATTAATGGCTTGCATCATATAAATAACACCTAAAAGTATTCCCACCTTTCCCATCTCCTCATTTACCATGCAACCTAGCCTTGTATAGGCAATTGAAATGCCTGTAGGGAAAATTGATTAAATATCCCAAATGATGCATGTTCTGAAAGCCCATTCCTTCTAGCTGGGATATAGCATGCATAAAATATCCTAAGTGCAATGGACCCCACATGGACCTAAAATGTATTTGCATTGCCCAGAAACACATTGAGTTTCAGTAGGCAAATAATGAACACATGAATTTCCATTAAGCTACTAGTCTGGCAAGGTTATCATGCCAAATAGAGATGCCTGCCTAAAACTGACCCGAGATTTTTTCTTCTTTCTTTCTGCTTGGATTTCTCAGGAAACTGATGCTGAAGAGATCTACACAAGAAATGTGAAGATTGGCATCCTCACAGTACTCGAAGATGATGTTGCTGTGAGGAAGTCTCTTCCAACAGTAATCAACATTGCCATCATCTTGGAAGAGACTGTGGTCCTAGAAGACATTAAAGATCTGCCATCTGCTGTTGCATACCTGTTTGGACTCTTGTATGCCACAAACATGGAATACCCAAAGGATCTTAGTTACACATTTGAGGTGATCCAGAAGGTATTTGTGGAACTTGATGCTCAGAGCTGCTCCTCTAGAGCGCTTTCTCTTCGACGTAAGCTTTACGAATTGTTAAGATAGGCTTCTGTCTGTTTGTCTGTCTAAACTTTGGAGGAACATTGATGGTAGAAACATTGATGGTAGAAACCAGTGCTGGCTGTTTATTGCTTCACATCTAACACTGAGTCACTAAGCAGAGGCAGATATAAGACAGAACGCTGCTACAACAAAAACACTAAAATGCTACAAGCACCTCTAAATGTCCGCTTGGACTGGCTTAATGCTGGATGTTCATATACCTGGCTACGTTGAAGGTAGGCCAAACTACCTGAAGAGTTAGCCCCCTGTGTTCTAGTGGGGATGAGAAAATGTGGTGGTTCTATGTGGTTCTGAGTGCTTTACAAGTGTTTGCCTGTGTGTCTGTCTGTCTCTATTATGTCTTTCTCCTAATTGGCAGATAGGGGAACAGTTACTCTCGCGCGCGCGCGCACACACACACACACACACACACACACACACACACACACACACATTATACAGATCTAGAAAATGCAGCCATTGGACCAGGCTCTTAAGAGGGAGAAAGACATAATACAGACTGACACACAGGCAAACACACAGAAACTTGTGCACGCACGCCATACGAAAGGAAAGGATAGGAAATGTGGCTGCATTTTTTATATTTGATTACTGATCTGCTGAAATATTCACACTTTTGGGCTCAAACTAAGTGCATGCCGTTGAATTGTTCTGTGAGTGAAGACATTGTTTTAGCTTGTAGTTTTTCCTGGAAGCACCATGTCTTTGGAGGTGGCTCCATTTTGTTTTTTACAGTTTGTGACCCCAACACTTCTCAGATTGTATCACTGTATCTATGAAGTGCTTTACAATTGTTTGCCTGTGTGTCTGTCTGTTTATGTGTTTTCTGCTAATGGCAGATAGGGGAACAGTTACTCACACACACAAATTTAGCCATTGGACCAGGCTCTTCAGCGGGAGAAAAACATAATATAGACTGACACACAGACTAACACACACACTCGCGCACGCACACCATATTTAGAGAATGTGACCATGCATGCACACACACACACAATACAGATCTAGAAAATGCAGTCATTGGAGGCTAGCTGCATTTTCTAGATCTGTATATTGTGTGTGTGTTTGCCATGACTACACTGTGAATCCCAAGACACTGACAGCGCTTAAACATGCAAAGTTTATTTTTATTATTTTGGGCTCAAACTAAGTGCATGCCATTGAATTGTTCTGCGTGTGAAGACATTGTTTTAGCTTGTAGCTTTTCCTGAAAGCACCATGTTTTTGGAGTTGGCTCCATTTTGTTTTTTACAGTTTATGACCCCAACACTTCTCAGACTATATCACTGCACTCTTAAGAGTGAGAGAAAATAAAACATTTGTTGTAACTGACATGGTGTTTGAGGTGGTTTTATTAGTTGAACTAACTTATGCTCTTCTTACTTTAAATATTGAGTTCTCGCTACTTGTATTAACTTAAGCCCATCTTACTCAAAATATTGAGTTCTAGCTACTTGTACCAATTTAAGCCCATCTTACTTGAATTATTGAGTTCTAGCTACTTGCATTAACTTAAGCCCCTCTTACTTGAATTATTAAGTTTTAGCTAGCTGTACCAACTTAAGTCCCATTAACTTAACATTTTGTGTTCTACTAGTTGAAGTGTTTACTTACTTTATTGAGTCCTGCAAATTGAAATATAAAGTTCTGCACAATGCAGTTGAAATAACTTGAAAAAGTTAGTGAAATCGGTTGACTTTTATTTTTCAAGTTCAGCCAACCTTTTTTTTTTTTGCAGTGCAGTTGTGTGGCCAAGGCTATTCGTCCGAAAAGAAACTCTGAATAATAAATAAAAAGTTCTATGGAGATGTGCAAAAGTTGGAGAAAGTCAGATGTGTGTGTGTGTGTGTGTGTGTGTGTGTGTGTGTGTTTTGACATGTGATGAAACAAGAAAATAAATAAAAGGTCTGTAGCATAGGGAGAGGGATGTAAAAGTGCTAAAAGTCATGTAGGTGTGTGTGTGTGTGTGTGGGGGGTCATGAGTGCTGAGGAGTGAATGTGTGCAAAGTCAGTAGTCAGAGTTCAGATGGCCTGGGGATAAAAACTTCTCCTGAGTCTCTCAGTTCTGGCTTTGTGACTACATAGGCGTCTTCTTGATTTCAGCGGTAGGAATAATCCATTGTTAGGATGAGAAGAGTCCTTCAGAATCTTTTGGGCTCTTAGGAGTACTCTTCTGGAATAGATATCTTGTAGAGCAGGGAGTTGAGTTCTTATAGTACGTTCAGCTGAGCGCACTACTCTCTGCAGAGTACTACAATCTCTAACTGTGGAGTTCCCATACCAGGTGATAATGCTACCAGTTAGAACACTCTTAACCGCTGAAGTGTAGAAGGCCTTCATGATGGATGTAGAAACTTTGAATTTCCTTAGCTGACGAAGGAAGTAGAGTCGTTGTCTGGACTTCTTCAGAACATATTGAGTGTTAACAGTCCATGTTAAGTCTTCAGTAATGAGGACACCAAGGTATTTAAAACTTGTGACTCTCTACAGGTTGCCCGCTGATCATTAGTGGGGTGTAACTGTAGTTCTGCTGCTGCCTTCTGTAATCCACTACCATTTCCTTGGTTTTATTGATATTCAGTGTCAAGCTGTTAGATTGACACCACTGTGCCACCTCATCAACCTGATCCAAGTAGAACTGTTCATTGTTGTTACTAATCAGGCCCAAGATCACTGTGTCATCTGCAAACTTGATGATGGAGGTATGACTACTGTTGGCTTTGCAGTCATGTGTGTATATGTTGTACAGCAGTGGACTCAAAAACACAGCCTTTGGGAGCACCAGTGCTGATGGTTAATGAGTCAGATGTCAGACCCCCACTCTAACCACTTGTGAACGGTTGGTGAGGAAGTCAAATATCTAGTGACACAGGGTGGTGTTCAGTCCTAAGGCCTTCATCTTTGTGACCAAGGTGAGAGGTACTATCGTGTTGAATGCTGAACTAAAGTCAATGAACAGCATCCTCACATAATTCCCAGGTGAGTTAAGGTGGTGTGCATGAGGTTTGAGATGGCATCCTCTGTAGACCTGTTGGCTCTGTAAGCAAATTGGAGGGGTCAAGGAGGCAGGGAGGGATGAGCAGATAATGTTTTTCACAAGCTTCTCAAAACACTTCATCACTGTAGGCGCCAGGGCTACTGGGCGGTAGTCATTCAGACATGATGGACTTTTGTTTTTCGATACTGGAACAATAACAGACTGCTTGAGGCAAGTAGGAACTGTCTCTTGAGCCAATGATGTGTTAAAAAATATAAGTGAACACAGGAGCTAACTGAGCAGCGCAGGATTTCAAAACCCTGTTAGAAATTCCATCGGTCCAGCAGCTTTTCTACAATTAACCCTCCTAAAGGCATTGCTCACATCGACCTCAGAGACACAGAAAGGTGCATCCTCATTTGCTTCACATGCTGCAGCTAGTGCAAGATAGTCTGTGTTTTTCATGTCAAAGCGAGCATAAAAGCATTAAGTTCATCAGGGAGGGCTTTACTCACATTCATCATAGGAGGGACTTTCTTTCAAAGCCAGTGATGGTTCGGAGTCCTCTCCACACTTCGTGCTGGATCACCCTCCAAGAAATCAGCTTCAACTCTGTCTCTATGGCGCCCGGCTTAGCATCTTTAATAGCTCGCGTAAACTATAAGATGCTGCTTTGTAATCCGTCATATCCCTGAAATAAGCCCAGCATTATAAGTCATGTTGCGTGTCTTTAATGCCGTTCTCACTTCTCTATCCACCCATGGCTTCTGGTTAGGGAAGCTTCGGATCTTTACAGTTGGGATGATGGAATCAGTTAGCATGTTGATGTAACTCAATGCTACTTCCGTAAACTCATTGATGTCAGCAGAGTTCGTCTTGAACATCTCCCAGTCAACGTTGCTAAGGGCGTCCTGTAGCCTGGCTTCCGATTGGTCAGTCCAGCACTTGACCTCCTTCGTCACTGGGGGGGTCCCTCTGACTTCTCTGTTTGTACATAGGCAGTAGGAAAACAGCGGCATGATCTGATTTTCTGAAAGCTGGTAGAGACTTGTGATGACTGATTAAGTCAGGAGTTACAAGTGGTTATTACGGCTCTTCAGAGTGCTGCAGAACGTTCCATTCACATGAATGGGCCTTCCCAACGTTCGGGCCTTTGTTAAATCTACATAAATCACCGGCAAAGCATTTAATCACCGCTGTCAATGGCAACGGGTTTTGTGCTTCTGATTAATGTCTTTCATATCACTACGCAAGGACTGGAACTTCATTCAAAGCGTGAAAGCAGGCGGTTGATCAGCAGCTGTGTTCTAAAGAATGTTTGATTCAAGTTCAGCAGGCGTGTGTTGCGAACTAGGCCTATTTGTTTCTCAGCAAATGCCCACGATGAGCGGTAACAAATAGGCTAGGTTATGTAGGCTACAGTCATATCGTGGGGAGTTTATTATTTCGTTTTGGCAAGTAGCATATAATAAAGCGGGATAATGTATAGAAACGCCGGTCATTACTGTGAAAATAAGTCCCTTCAGGGCGGAACAAGACCCCTCCGCTGTGCATCGGGGTCCGGTTCGCCCTGTCGGGACTTATTTTCCCAGTAATGACCGGCGTTCTATTCATTATCCCTTACTTAGTTAATGATATTTTGTGACCTCATCTAAAGTGAGGATGTTTTATGCCTTGCAACACATTTACAAATGAGTTATAAAGTTTGCATTTGCATTTATTCATTTAGCAGACACTTTCACCCAAAGCCACTTACACATGTTTATTAAATTAAAGGCTACTGCTTTTCAGGCTACTGCACACACACACACACACATGTTTATTAAATGAAAGGCTACTGCTTTTCAGGCGACTGCATGCTAGCCCAGCCGGTGCACCCCCTCCTCCACACACATATGCACACACACACATACACACACACATGCACACACACATACACATGTACACACACATACACATATACACACATCGCACACACACATACATATACACATGCAGACACACACACGCACATGCACACACACACACACACACACACACACACACACACATATGCAGAAAATATAAAACTGAACAAATATTTTATTTTAGTGAGTGGATGTGTGTGGGAATGGCAGCAATGGTTATGTGCTTTGAGAATTTACACCCTTTCAATGTTCCAGTCCACAGATATTTATAACCTTCCCAGTCTGTCTCCCCAGCAGAGGCATTTCTTGCCGCTTTGCCCTTTTTTGACTTGATCTCCAGCAGTAACAGAGAGAAGACCAGCGTCTATGTGGACTCAGCCGGCTCCTGAACAAAAAGGCTTTAAGCAAAGTCAGCTTTGATGCCAGTGCGTTAACAAGTCCATAATAGACCTTTTAACAGAGACTGCCAGGAGGAACTAACAAAACTAACTGTTGTAAGAGACCCCAAACACTCTGGCCAAGTCCCCTCCCTTTTATCATCTCCGCCCCATCCTCTATCTCTCTCTCTGTCTTTCTCTCTCTCACTCTCTTTCTCTGTCTTTCTCTCTCTCTGTCTTTCTCTCTCTCACTCTCTTTCTCTCTCTATCTCTCTCTCTCTCGCTCTCTGTGTCATTCATTCATTCAGTTTTTCTTGTCTGTCCGTGTCTAGTTGAGAGAGGGCCAGCAGGGGGATGGCTGCGTTGAGCTGCGTTGTATGAAGCAGCAGCAGTTTATGGGCCAATAAAGCAGCACAGGAGGCGTTAATCGCATATAGTAGCCAGAATCAGTCGGATTATTTAACATCTTGGTAC
This sequence comes from Alosa alosa, assembly GCF_017589495.1. Lineage (NCBI taxonomy): Eukaryota > Metazoa > Chordata > Actinopteri > Clupeiformes > Clupeidae > Alosa > Alosa alosa. The sequence continues at coordinate 37,188,492 of NC_063192.1, read as the reverse complement.
AGAGAGAGGGATAGAGAGAGAGAGAGAGAGGGATAGAGAGATAGAGAGAGGGATAGAGAGAGATAGATAGAGAGAGAGGGATAGAGAGAGAGAGATAAAGAGAGTGATAGAGGGACAAAGAGAGTGATAGAGAGTAATAGAGAGAGGGATAGAGAAAAGAATAGTGGGAGTGGAAAACTGGGGCATTTATTTATGAGGCCTTCCTGCCCAGTTCTCCTGACCCACACACACACACACCCTGGACACACACACACACACACCCTGGACACACCTGGACTGCAGGGGATGTTCAGTGATGACCATTTGTTTGTATCCTTCCCCTCACTTATGCTTGTCAGTAACATTTTCTTTGAGTTGTTTGGAGTGTTCTTTTGTCTTCATGGTGGAATTATGACCAGGAATACTGATTGACCAGTGACTGGACCTTCCAGACACAGTTGTCTTTATATTACTATACTATACACATTCACTGCACTCAGGCGATCTCCATTTCACTAATTGTGAGACTACTAGCACCAGTAGGCTGGGTTAGGGTTATCTAACCCTGTTGATTTAGGTCAGTCACTTTAACATTCATTTGCAGAAATGTGCTTTCATTTTGACAGTTGAGAGGGGAAGCAGTAAAAGGGAAAATATCCAAGAGGGGTGAATACTCAGGCACTGTAGTTGTTATGAATGATACATATTTGAAATAATATTTAGGGAAAACGGCTGGAAAAACCTCAACCGTAAACACCAAGTGCCAAAGAGGGGGGGACATGGAGAAAGAGAGAGAGGGAAGGAGAGAGGGAGAGAGGGAAGGAGAGAGGGAGGGAGGGAAGGAGAGAGGGGGGGAGAGAGGGAGGGAGGGGGGGACATGGAGAAAGAGAGGGAGGGAGGGAAGGAGCACCTAGCTGAATAGAGAAGGCCCTTTTGCCTGGATGTCCATAATTGCTACTTTAATGTCATATCGGAATCACGTATGGCGGGTGCATGTGGCCAACATCACGTCTGGCCGGGCCATGCCAACATCACATCTGGCCGGGCCATGCCAACATCATGCCAACATCAAGTCTGGCCGGGCCATGCCAACATCACGTCTGGCCGGGCCATGCCAACAAAGGGAGGCCACACAAAAGAGTCCGATAAACACTGGAGAGGCGGTCAAGTCAATAAAACCAATCACGTCTAATCTTGCCACAGCTTCCCGAGTATCTCCACCTGCCCACCCACCCACCCCCACACACACACTGCCGAGCGAAACCTGCAGCGAGCTTGAGGACACAGTCACTCCCAAACTCCCACTCCCAGAGGGTGCGGGGAAAACACACGGAACAATAGGATGTCACCGAACGCCCAACACACACACACAAAAAGTCCCAAGCCCCCCTACCATCTTGACTTCAAATCTTTTTTTATCTCACCAAATCCATGTTTTAACCAGCCAACCCACTGTATCTTCCCTGGCTAGCTGTATTTATAGCGAAATAAGGTTTAGAATTGTATACAGTGTATTGATTGATTAGGGCAAATCAGTGTATTAATTGATTAGGGCAAATCATTGGTGGTGTGTTTTATGTCCATGGATGTTGTGTAAGTCACTTTGGAAAACAGTGTCTAATGAATACATGTTAATGTAAATGCAAAGCATACACAACACAAAAACATAGTGTACAACATATATATATATATATATATATATACACACATATTGTATAACATATTGTAATAAAGTTTAGCGCCTAGTGACGCTAGTAACTCCCCCCACCAGAGAATATTGCTGCCACCACCTTTAATTAACCCGGTCTGGTCCGGTCAAAACACTAAGCATGCAGGCGATCTGAAGGAAATAACAATCTTTATTTAATTTAGAAAGTCCTAAAAGTGGCCCACGTTGGCCAAACAGCAACACACAACTTTAAGTAATCACAATTGGTCTGAATAAATACAAGCACACGTGAATGGATCCTAGGCTAAGACAGGCTACAATTCATCAATTCAACACTGCAATAATAAAAGTCAACGCCACACTTTTCTAGTAATGAATACCACGTAGAAACACACTCCACACAACTACTAGACTAGTTAATTAGAAAAACAGGCAATACTTTCAATACACACGTGATAAAGTCAGACGCTAAAATTAATACAAAGCTGTGGCAGCCTTAGCAGAACGATAGTCCAACAACACCCCCCTCCCCCTTAAAAACTCAGTTCATTAGGTTCAGGTGTTTGAACGCAGCCATTGCTGCTAATTACTGATCGCCACCACCTGTGTTGTCAGTCAATTCCCCAGTTTCTCCAAAATATATATATAAACACATATTGTACAACATATATATATAACACATGTTGTATAACAAATTGTACAACTAGCTGTTTGATTCAGTTTGGAAATGCTCCAAACATTTCTGTGATTGTAATGATAAAATGTATTTGCATGCGCTCAGTGGTTAGAGTGGGATTTGGCAGGTGGGGGAACCCTGAAATCCAGTGTTGGTGCAATGGGGAAAAATGACTCACCATTGGACAACATATTGAGTATCGTGGTGTAGCAATACTTTTTCTTGCTAGTTTTTTTTGCTAGTTTCTTGGTCACCTCTGTCAGTCAAAATAGCCCTCATATTGATTTGTACCAGGGGTGTCACTAGACCTAGAAGGTGGGATTGTCTGTAATCTGGCAATATATGAACCATGATGGTGGGATACTCTGGCTAAACAATTTACAAACATGTATGCAGGCTACTGTTGGAAATGACTACTGAAAAGATACGTTTTAATGCGCATCCGAGAGTTCTCGCATGTTGCGCATTCGTCAGCATAGTAAGCTGTTCCTGTATTTCTAATTAAAATGTTGTAGGCTACGTTGCGTTGCAGACAAATGGGTCCATAACACTGTGGACGTCAATGCTGATGTAAACAGCAAATAACTCAAGTCGTTATAGTGTATTGTTGTATTATATTATATCCCTGCTGAAAAAAACAGCTAGAAACCAGCTTATGTTGGTAGCTGGTTTTAGCTGGTCTTTGCTGGTTTTCTTCCAGCTCTTGCTAGTCTTTGCTGGTGTAGCTGGTTGGACCACCAGCTGGATATGCTGGCGTGACCATCTGAGGAAGCTGGTTATGCTGGTTTGACCAGCCTGTCGTGTGGGATACAGCTGGTGCAAGATGGTCATGCTGGTGACCAGCTTGCCAAGCTTGACATTGTTGGTGTAAGATGGTCATGCTGGTTTGACCAACATAAGCTGGCACGGCCAGTTAAACCAGCAGTGTAGACCAGCAACACCAGCTAAAATGACCAGCTTGAGGTGATTACGACAAAGCAAAACCAGCTGAATTACCATCGTAAGGTGGGTAAACCAGCTGAAGGTATGTTTTCGCAAGAGATTTACTGGTCTAGCTGGTCAACCATCATAGGGTGGTCAAACAAGCTGGTTAACAAGCTGGTCAACCAGCAAACCACCTTTAGCTAGTCAGGCTGGTTTTTTCAGCAGGGATTGTATAGTCGTTATATCAGAACAAGAGGCTTTTGCGCTATAGCCGGAAGAATGCGCCTTTACTTTGGAGTTAGCGAGGTAGAAAACGAGAGAAATTGATTTTAGAATTAGCTGGTCAGGCTGGTTTTTTCAGCAGGGAACATACCTTCAGCTGGTTTTCCCAGTTTATGATGGTAATTCAGCTGGTTTTGCTTGTTGTACCACCTCAAGCTGGTAATTTTAGCTAGTGTTGCTGGTCTATAGTGCTGGTTTAACTGGCCATGCCAGCTTATGTTGGTCACTCTAGCAAACCAGCATGACCAGCTTGACAGGCTGGTCACCATTGATCATCTTGCACCAGCTGTATCCCACAAGACAGGCTGGTCACACCAGCATGACCAGCTTCCTCAGATGGTCACGCCAGCATATCCAGCTGGTGGCCCAACCAGCTACACCAGCAAAGACCAGCCAGATCTGGAAGAAAACCAGCTAAAACCAGCTACCAGCATAAGTTGGTTTCTATCTGTTTTTTTCAGCAGGGACATTATAGGATTATTACATTATCAGGGATTTATTACATTATCAGGTTCTACAGGCGGAATTGGGTTCCACCCCACTTTAACCCCTGCATGCGCTAACCACACCACAAAGAGATCAAAGGTTGTCCTTCCAAGGCCATAGACAAAACAAAAAAAAAAAAAAAAAAATTTATTTGCAAACATCATTGACATTACAGAAAATGCCACACTACGACATGCACAAGAATACTACATAAGACAAAAAGATGTACAAAACAAAAAATATAATGAAAGGAAAAAATCTCTAGACAAAGGAACTTCTGCCTCTCTTGATGTGGATACATTTGAACACAAAATAGCTTGACACTTTAATAAATCGGATTTTATTGATAGTAAAGAATACATTTGAAGATTTCTTCATCAGAAAAAGATTAAATCACTATTAGAATACAATTAACATTCTCACATCTGTTCCATGTATATCATTGTATGTACATGTGCATAAATGCACACAATGGCCCTCATTTATAAAACGTGTGTACGACATAAATCAGGCGTACGCTTATTTCCACGCAAAGCTTGGAATTTAGCAATTTCAACGTGAGCGGTGGCTACGCTCGAATCTCACGTCAAGTCTAAACTCGTGTACGCAAGGTTTTCAGGTGGCACCGTAAAGCACAACAGTTTTGTACAATTATTTTAAAATATTTATGAATAGCAGTGTCGTATGGTTTTGTAACAAATGTATCTGTAGTATGCATTCTCTCTGCGAAAGTCTGCCATAGTTTCCTGGCTTTCTTGATGACACTTTTCTAGCTGTCAAAACTAACTTGCAACATCACTGTGGCTCGAGGTCACGAATGTTTCTCTTTTGGACGTATAATGCACCTCCATGTTGTAAATTCTAGGGGCGAGGCCTTTAAAACGAGTATATACAGGGGCGAGGTCTTTAAAACGAGCTTATATAGTATATACAGGGGCGTGATATTTAAATTACGCTGGTTTCCAGCCGCCACATTTATCAACACGTTTATTCTTACACTGGAATTGGAGTGATACGAAAGTTTCATGAATCACGCGTGAGTCACGTCGTAAGATGATGAATCACACGTGAGTCACGTCGTAAGATGATGAATCACACATGATAATGGTATAAAACATATAACATTAACTTAACACAATTTTTTAGAGTGATATGTTTACTGCAACTGATCAGTGGAGGTCTGATTAGTGTGATATGTTTACTGCAACTGATCAGTGGAGGTCTGACCTTTTCCAATGGGCCATCCACACCTCACTATGTTTTCATCCTGAAACATATTTGCATCTGTCTGTGTCTCTCACTCACTCTCTTTCTCTCTCACACACACAGACACACACACAGGCGCACACATACATATACACACACATACACACACACAAACACACACATACAGACACACGGACACACACACACACACACCACACCTATCAAAATCAACACGACTGCAACTCGAACCGCGAATATCAATTCAGACAAAATTATACCTGACCTGTGATCGGACTCGTTCAAAATGGCCGCTTTTGTTGAGGAACTGGATTGTCATGCTGAATAAAGCACAAAGCTACAGGTAGTTTATGTGGCAAGTTCATCCTCCATCACACAGGTAGTCTATTTATGGGGCAAGTTCATATCACACAGGTAGTCTATATATGGGGCAAGTTCATATCACACAGGTAGTCTATATATGGGGCAAGTTCATGCTGCCATCACACAGGTAGTTTATGTGGCAATTATGAGTTAATTATTACAGTGCATGAAAATATTATTATTATTCCACTTACCACTTTTTCCGTACGCAATTTCTCTTGAACAATTTAACTTAGAAACTTCGTTCAAACTTTGTAAAGTAGGTCTTCAAACGGACCAAGCTGCTATGTCTTTTCAACTTTGAAACTTTTATACTTTTTAAACTATTAAAGAAAAACTTTTGAAAAATCCCCATAGACTTAACATTGTGATTGTGACATCACAATACGGCTATTAAGCAATTAGAATTCTATGCCAGGTGTTCAGGCCACCTGCAGCCTCAGGCTTTAAGCATACAATCTGGGTCAATTAAGACTACACATCCTATTCATTTCCTCTATTTCCTTCTATTTCCTCTGCCCAAAACTGTTTCAAAATAAAAGTCCTCACTACAATAATCCACTGTTAAACAATTTAACCCATTAAACTACTGAACTTTTTACATTCAACTTTGAAACGGTCTACTTTTAAACTATCATTAAACTATCTATCTATTAAACTAGCTGTCTATCAACAACTTTTAACTTGTCATTAACTATGTCAACACTTGTCATCAACTATGACTCCTACCCACTGTAGCTAGTTAGCATTGTTAGCATAGTTCACATTTTAACATTTTTAGCAAAACTGCTAGAAAACATTAGCTAAGTTAGCTAAGTAGCATGGTTATAAGTATCATGAAGTGCTTCGAACGGCTAGTCATGTCACACATCAAAGCCACCCTACCCCCCACCCTGGACCCCTTCCAGTTTGCATACCGAGCCAAACGATCCACGGAGGATGCAATCTGCTCTGCCCTCCATCCAGCCCTCACCCACTTAGACAATAAAGACTCATATGTGAGAATGCTGTTCATAGACTTCAGTTCAGCATTCAATACCATAATACCACAACAACTCATCAGCAAACTGGACAAGCTAGGATTCAGTACCTCCCTCTGCAACTGGCTGCTGGACTTCCTGTTGCAGAGACCACAAGCAGTGCGTGTCGGGGACAACACCTCAAGCACTCTGACCCTGAGCGGGGGCCCCTCAGGGTGTGTGCTCAGCCCCCTGCTCTTCACACTGCTAACAAAGACTGTACAACCACTCACAGCTCCAACCATCTGGTGAAGTTTTGAGGACGACACAACACTGGTGGGCCTCATCACTAAGGGCGATGAGGCTCACTACAGAGAAGAAGTAGACCTGCTGGCTAAATGGTGCAAAGACAACAACCTCCTGCTAAATGTCAGCAAGACCAAGGAGATTATTGTCAACTTTCAGAGAGGCCACAAACAACTGCCACCACTGTCCATCAACGGAGATGCTGTGAGAGAGTGAGCAGCACAAAATTTCTGGGGGTGCACATCAGCGACGACCTCTCCTGGACCACCAACACAGCATCACTGCCAAGGAAGAAAGCCCAGCAGCGCCTCTACTTCTTGCGCAAATTGAAGAAGGCAAGTGCTGCGCCTCCCGGCCATGACTACATTCTACAGAGGGACCAACGAGCATCGTCTCCAGCAGCATCACAGTGTGGGGCGGGAAGCTGCACAGATCAGAACAGGAAGGAAGCTAAGAGGATCATTGGAGCACCACTCCCCTCCCTGCAGGACATTTACACCACCCGCCTCACCCGCCAAAGCACTAATGATTGTCAAGGATACAACCCACCCTGCACACAAACTGTTCAGCCTCCTGCCCTCTGGAAGCGGTACAGGAGCCTCTGCTCCCCGCACCACCAGACTGGCAAGTAGCTTCATCCACCAAGCAATCAGGATGCTGAACACTCTACCCACTCTCCCATCACTGACAGCCCCCCCACCCACCAGCCAGCCAGGAACCTGGAAACTAGGATCCTGTCCCCCCCCCCCCCCCAACACCGCCCTGTGGAACTGCACTGTGACTGGCAAGAGCCCTAACGTGTTGCTGCTTCACATCAAGCCTGATATACTTGAAATTACTGCATACTGCATATCAATGTAAATATACAGGTCACACAAGCACGAGTTTAAACTTCATGTAACTGTTAAGACTATATAAATATACAACACAACTACCTCTATTTTTTTATATATATGTCCTATATTTCTATTTTGATACATACATGTTCTATATTTCAGTCTTGCACTTTAATTTAATGTTTATTGTCTATGGCTATGTCTATAGTATGTCTATGTCTGTATTTAAAGTATGTCTATGTCTGCATGGGAAAGTAAGAAACGAAATTTCAATTCTTTGTATGACCAGTGCATGTATAGAAATTGACAATAAAAGCCGACTTGACTTGACTTGACTTGGTTAGCATAGTTAGCATGTTAGCATTGCTAGCATAGTTAGCATGTTTAACAAAAATACTAGAAAACGTTAGCTAAGTTAGCTAAGTAGTATGGTTAGCTTGTTAGCATTGCTAACATAGTTAGCATTTTAGCAAAACTGCTAGAAAACATTAGCTAAGTTAGCTAAGTAGCATGGTTAGCATTGCTAACATAGTTAGCATGTTTAGCAAAACTGCTAGAAAATATTAGCTAGGTTAGCTAAGTAGTATGGTTAGCATGTTAGCATTGCTAGCATAGTTAGCATGTTTAGCAAAACTGCTAGAAAACGTTAGCTAAGTAGTATGGTTAGCATGTTAGCATTGTTAGCTTTTTTTAGCAAAACAGCTAGAAAACATTAACTAAGTAGCATAGTTAGCAATTTTAGCAAAACTGCTAGAAAACATTAGCTAAGTAGCATGGTTAGCATAGTTAAAAATGTTAGCATAACTGCTAGCAAACATTAGAGCCATTCCAACTTTCAGTTATCGTCAAATATCTACCTATACACAGCCATTAAAATATTTGAATATCAACATTCATTAAACTATCAACAACTTTTAAACTATTTACCTTCAACTTTTAAACGGTCTACTTTTAAACTATCATTAAACTATCTATCTATTAAACTAGCTGTCTATCAACAACTTTTAAACTATCTACATTCAGCTTTTAAACAGTCTACTTTTAAACTATCAACTTTTATTAAGCTATGCAACCACCATGTCTGTTCTAGGATCACCGCAGTAACCAGCTCTGTATTATCTATTTTAACTATACATGATATTTTACATGGGGTGTATTCCGCTGGCTATTAGCCTTCTCGTGATATTTTAAATATTTTTGAAAAAAATATATTTACTTAATTTAACTGACCCTCCCAAAAATGACCTGCATATCGTCAAAATGCAGCCGTGGCCTACTGGTTAGGGCTTAGGGCTTGTAACTGAAGGGTTGCCGGTTCGATCCCCCACCAGTAGGAAAAATGTGGCACACACACACACACACACACATATAGGCACTGCTGCCACACACACACACACACACTGCTGCCACACCTGACCACAGCAGCACTTCCTGAACCTGAGCGTCTCAGACAAGAGGAGAGGCGGAGCCATCGGAATAACTCCCATGTGGAGGGGGCGGAGCCATCGGATTAACCCCAGGGGAGGGGGCGGGGCCATCGGAATAACCCCCATGAGTAGGAGGCGGAGCCAGTGGAATAACCCCAGGAGGAGGGGCGGAGCCAGGAGGAGGGGGCGGAGGTGGGACTGGACAAAGCAGAATACACGTCCATCCTGATGACTCACAGTTATGAGTAGTGATGGATAAATGAAGCCATTTCCCTAATGTGCCGAAGCTTTGAAACATGGAAGACAAAGAAAACACAGTGACATCTGGTGGTTTGCATAAATTATAGCAGCTACGGACTAGTGAAAAGAATGCCTACAACACAATGCCAAAGCTTTGAAATGTTCTCATTCATTACATTAAAAGTGTTGCAAAAAATTTGCATTTCTGTTTGTCTCAATTCAATATAATAGGCTATTTCTTTTTTATTTCTATGTGCAAGACATTATGGATTATGGACATTTTACGGAAAGAAAAGAATGTAAATTCACAAATAGAGAAAGCATCCTGTATATAAAACAGGACTACCCTATAGAAACACACATTTGGCCTGACTCTTGCAATACAACACAACACATTCTGACACTAGAACGGGTGCCCTGGTTCACGCAATTCAAAGCCTTTGAATCAGATTCCGAAGCAGTCACGTGGGTGTGTGTCCCAAACAAAGCTTCAGACGTCACACTCATAAAGGCCTCGTTTGTCATCCGTCAAGTGATTTTTATGAAAACAACACAAGCCTCGAACCGGGGCTTCATCTGGCACGCCCCTTTCTGCTCGACACAAGCTCCGAAGCCTCGCTTCATTGGGCACATCACTAGTTATGAGCTAACAGCAAAGATCATAAAGGAGCTAACAGCAAAGATTATAGGCAGGCTAACAGCAAAGACCATAGAGGAGCTAACAGCAAAGATTATAGAGGAGCTACATTAACAGCAAAGAACATAGGGGACCTAACAGCAAAGATCATAGGCAAGTTAACAGCAAAGATCATAAAGGAGCTAACAGCAAAGATTATAGGCAGGCTAACAGCAAAGACCATAGAGGAGCTAACAGCAAAGATCATAGAGGAGCTACATTAACAGCAAAGAACATAGAGGACCTAACAGCAAAGACCATAGGCAAGTTAACAGCAAAGATCATAGGCAAGTTAATAGCAAAGATCATAGGCAAGTTAACAGCAAAGATCATACGGAAGTTAACAGCAAAGATCATAGATGACCTAACAGCAAAGATTATAGACCCCTTCGCAATGGTGGTGAAAACATAAACATGCGGGTGGGCGTGACGTCGCTGGAGGCAGAAACAATCGTTTGGATCGTGAGGCGGCTATTTGAATAGTACTAGTGAGGCGGCTATTTGAATAGTACTAGTACTAGTGAGGCGGCTAAAATCAGACAGTAATCTAAAATATTTGCTAAAATGTGTAACGATATAACACAATACGTACATACACTCAGTGTACGTGATCGGGAGGATTATTTGAAAAGGCTACATTATCAGATGGGACCATCCTGACAGACCAATACCGTCAGTGATTGGAAAGACAGGTTTGCCATCAGTTGAATGGCCGGACATTATTGAAAACCGAGTGTCTACAGTAAGGAGAAGCTGAGGGTGTATAAATCATTGAATGCATATAACTATCTCCTAAATGGTCATGTCCAAGACTTACAATAGGCCTACAATGACGTGGTGAGTTTTGTGTTTGCCGAACCGACATTTTACCGAGCCAGCGCCCATGTCACAAGGCAAAGATGGCAAACGTGCTAATTACCAACCATTTCGTTTGAAAATTCTAAAACAACAATGTTTTTTAATACTTCAAAATAACATTTGATAAATGAACCTCACATTTTTCAGTAGGCATAGGTGTCTAGATTTGAACAAAATCTAGTTTGTTTCTTACCGGGGCTTTTACTGCCTGAAATATCTAATTTTGTTTACCACGCTCGGAGTTAGTGCTGGGCCTTGCACAGTAGTAGCCTAGTAGCTAGTAATCAAGGATTTGGTTTAGCTCTTCGAGTCACAGTAAAATAAAATTTTTGGTAGGCTACATAGCGTATTTAGATGGATGGTGTGGGCGCTTGCGTTTGTTTAGGAATCCGCAGTCTTGGTTTGTATAGAAATGAATAAGTGACATACATGTAAAGAGGTTGGAAATACAGGACGATTGGTAGGCTAATATGTGAGGTTCCGATACAAGGCTTGGGTTATCGTGAGTCAAACGAACAACTACGTTCTCACTGGAAACTGTAGCCTAGGCCTACTTATTTCAAATTTAACCAGTGGTGGAATGTAACGAAGTACAAATACTTCGTTACTGTACTTAAGTAAATTTTCCACGTATTTGTACTTTACTTAAGTAGAATTTATAGTGCATACTTTTGACTTTTACTTCGTTACATTTTACAGCAATTATCTGTACTTTTACTCCGCTACATTTCTACAACACCATCGTTCCTTTTTACGATACATTTTATGATCAGATTTTTTTTCTCTCTGACAAACACGTTTGTTTTACCAGGGGGCGGGGTTGCTACCAAAGATTCTGGAGCGCTACGTGCCCAGCTTCTAAATCTTTAAAACATAAGCTTCTAATCTAGACCAGGCAAAGCGTGAGCTTGTAGCCATCTGCATTCGGTAGGCTATATTCACCAGACCCATGGCTACACTGGACATGCAACTGTGTTCTGTGCCTTTCTCTGTCTGTTATCTGAAGCGTTAGGGCCTCCTCTGCGATGAGATTGCTATCCGCGGATCAGCGAAGTTACAGGCTATCTCCATGCTTCTGTCACACGTCTGATCATTTGCGGCACAAATGATCTGCCAATCATGTTGTGCCAAGAAAAGGTGACGTGCTGACAGAATGAGCACAATTGTGGAAGAGCACGTAACACAAGAGAGGACCAAAGTTTGGAAACAAAGTAGAGAGGCGAGATGCTCAATGTCTTAACAACTCTACACAACTCTATACACAACTCTACACAGTGCACAGATACACAACTCTACACTGTGCACAGATACACAACTCTACACAGTGCACAGATACACAACTCCATACACAACTCTACACAGTGCACAGATACACAACTCTATACACAACTCTACACAGTGCACAGATACACAACTCTATACACAACTCTACACAGTGCACAGATACACAACTCTATACACAACTCTATACAGTGCACAGATACACAACTCTACACATTGCACAGATACACAACTCTACACAGTGCACAGATACACAACTCTATACACAACTCTACACAGTGCACAGATACACAACTCTATACACAACTCTATACAGTGCACACATACACAACTCTACACAGTGCAAAGATACACAACTCTATACAGTGCACAGTGCATAGATACACAACTCTATACAGTGCACAGATACACTAACCTGACTCTCGCCAGATGAATTTCGTTCCGCTTAGCTCCGCCTAGCTTCACTCACATCCATCTGGGACCTCTTCCATTGAGAGTGATTTCTGCACCCGATTTTATGGTACAGCCAATCAGGACGCAGGGCGGGATTTTCATAGATGTGACATAGTGTAGAAGCGACTGTGAGACTGTTATCAGCGTCACGGGTTGGCGATGTGAGTGGTTGAAGTAGCACGTCAATAGATGACGGACAAGTGGCTTATTCAATCATATGCAAGCATTTTTTGATTAGGCCCAGCCTTCTGAAGCAACACTTCAATGGATCGGTTCCAGATGGATGACTGGAGCTAGGTGGAACAAAATTCATCTGGCGAGAGTCAGGTTACAGATACACAACTTTATACACAACTCTATACAGTGCACAGATACACAACTCTATGCAGTGTAGATACACAACTCTACACAGTGCACAGATACACAACTCTATACACAACTCTACACAGTGCACAGATACACAACTCTACACAGTGCACAGATACACAACTCTATACAGTGCACAGTGGATAGATACACAACTCTATACACAACTCTATACAGTGCACAGTTACACAACTCTATACAGTGCACAGATACACAACTCTACACAGTGCACAGATACACAACTCTATACACAACTCTATACAGTGTACAGATACACAACTCTACACAGTGCACAGATACACAACTCTATACACAACTCTACACAGTGCATAGATACACAACTTTATACACAACTCTATACAGTGCACAGATACACAACTCTATACAGTGCACAGATACACAACTCTACACAGTGCACAGATACACAACTCTATACAGTGCACAGTGCATAGATACACAACTCTATACAGTGCACAGATACACAACTCTATACACAACTCTACACAGTGCACAGATACACAACTATATACACAACTCTACACAGTGCACAGATACACAACTATATACACAACTCTACACAGTGCAAAGATACACAACTCTATACAGTGCACAGATACACAACTCTATACACAACTATACACAGTGCACAGATACACAACTCTACACAGTGCACAGATACACAACTAAACCCAGACAGTGAGGTGAAGCACACACTTATCCCGGCGCAGTGAGGTGAAGCACACACTAATCCCAGCGCAGTGAGCTGCCTGCAACAACAGGGGTGCTCGGGGAGCAGTGAGGGGTTAGGTGCCTTGCTCAAGGACACTTCAGCTGTTCCCACTGGTCAGGGCTCGAAACGGCAACCCTCCGGTTATCGGTCCGGAGTGCTAACCAACTAAGCGCAACTTCAAACAGCGCATCTGTATTTTGATAGTCAGCAGCGCATTTGAAGGAATCTGCACGCGAGACCGTATGGAACAGGTATTCCACTAAACCATGCTTAACTAAAACCTAGCAGAGTATAGCCTACATGCATCTGCACTCGTCTATTATTTGAACTCATTGGCAAAGTAAAACTAACTTCACCATAGTGTGATAGTCAAAGACAAAGCAGTTATAGACAGTTAATTACTTTCACTATTGACTGACAATGGGTTACATCAAAAACATTGCCTGAAAAAAGCAACACTTACCTAGCCTGGAAAATCCAGACCCTGATAATCTAGGAAGATTAAGGGTCTGGCCACTAACAATGTAATGGCCCAACTCGAGGGGCGGCACCAAGCATGCATTTGAAAATCTCACTGCACGATTGGATAACATTAGACCAATGTTTACTCTGAATGATTCCGGGCTTCAACGCAATTGGATAACACTACGATCAATGTTTCCATGTTGCAGCACTGTCGTCATCAGTTTAGCTCGCCTCTGGCCCGCCTATATCAGATACGATTTGATTGGTTCCACGGGATGCAAGGGGAAAAAGTAACGTGCATCAATGCTCATTGCCAGAGTGTCTCGCAGAGATAATTCCATTGTGCTCTTGCGAGAACCAGGGTAACACTTACCCCAATAATGTTCGAATGACTGAATAAAAAACCTAAGGACATTTATCCTGCAGAGTTGCTGCTCACATCTCATGACAGCGCCACTTCAGTTGAGCTTCATATGCGCCTTCCTCTATAGACCTGGCTTTTCCTTGGTCAGTGGTGTAATGCTTTTTAGATGGTGTAAGATAGCGGTTTTTAGATCGCGTGCCAGACCACACCTTATGTTGTTAATTGCCACACCTCTGGGTGCATCGTGTAATGAAAGAGAAGGCCATGGCAAAAAAGTTGAGTGTAAGATGGTAATAAATTTGTGATCATCATTCATATTGAGCATTGTGATAAGAATACGCTATGCGCTGCGTTTCTGATCATCAAAATAGGGCCCATTCACTGCTATAGATATAAATGCTAATGACAGAATAGATATAACATTTCAAACACCCTGATGAGATGTTCTATAACTGCTCCTTTGGTAGCAAACAGCCAGGGTTTTAACACAATACACACGCCTATTCTCCCACTCCGTAGAAACAGACAATAAAATGGTAAGACCATACAGTGGGGACTGTAAGACCATACATAGTGGGGACTGTAAGGGGGAGTCAAGTCCAGCTCACATTAGTTGGCAACATCCACAAAAAAGAAAACTGCTCTATGAAGGTCTTACAGTTCTTTATATGAGAAAAAGAAGAAAAAAAAAGATCTCTCCGACCAAAGCACTCCGTAAGATAAAAATGTCTTTAATACAACTTGGACATGTCCAGAAAGGACCTAAAAAAAATATCCATGCGTAGCGGCTTGCAGGGCCTACGGAAGGCATGGGCATTCTGGGCAATTGTCCAGGGCGTCAAACCTCCAGGGGCGCCACAGCGTGGCGAGCTATAGGCTACAACACTGAAAACACATTTATTGTCAAATAATGACATAGACGGTATATGTGGGAGCAGCAAGTAATTAATTTTCAGTGATATCGGTTAAATAACAGTCATGAATGAGACATTCAAAGCCTAGTGCTGCAAAATACAGAAAAGTGCACAGGTTGAAAAACGTTTCTCCCGCATATGATGAGGGTGCTGATCTTCAGCCTGAATCGGCAGGTTGCTAGCAGTGGAACGTAGCAGAGGGTCGTCAATGTAATAAGGTCAAATCTGCATCTCACCATGTCACCGAGGGGGAGCAATGAGCTTTGTTTAGGCAATAAAATAAGGTTGATAGATAAAAACATGATAAAAAACATTTTATACTCTCAGTAAATATCATGTTAAGGTGAGTTTAACAGGTGTGACCTTTACATTATTCAAAGATTGCTCAGGAGTTAGGCTTACTCCATTGATGTAGTATGTGATGAGATCAAACTCCAAATAGACTTGCTTAAAACCTGTGCAGGTTATTATAGGCTGTATTATGCTTTCAATGGATGTTATATAGTTTAAGTGAATTTATCAATTAGTTTCCGCTAAATGCACCAGGAGTCATCATTTAGGGGTTATTTTTCAAAATGTCTGTCACGGGGCAGCATGTTCCCGAACCCCCCGAGCATTTGGGACCCCCAAAAGTATTTGATGTCATGGGGTCCAATTTCTTCAGCAGCGGATAATTAGCATTTTTGTAAACTGTGACAACCTATTTTTGAATGGCAAATTATGTGAGACAGCAAGGGTGTGTGTGCGCGTGTACTGCGTATGGTAGTGGGCCTATTTGGAAGAAAGTCCAGGGCCTTTTTTTAGTCCCAGTCCGTCCCTGACTGAGTGTCAATTATAGACATCATAGAGGAGTGTCGAAAAAATGCTAATCACATCTGTGTTGAAACCAGCATGTCTTTCAAAAGTGTTTGTCTAAATAATGCTTTATTTCTGTCTGTCTGACTGTTGATTCATTGAATTAAACTATCATTGTGAAATAATACTTAATGCATGTTGAAGCTGCTATTATTATGCTTCATCACAAAAGCCTTCATCACACTGAAAACCCCCATAAAGAATGGTGAGAGAGCATAAAATACAGTCTGAGAGACAGAGAGAGAGAGAGATTATCCTAGCAGCTGTTTCACCATGATGCAAGAGTGATGACAATCCCCTCCATTTCATCTCTCCATCCCAGCTGAACAGCACAAGACCAAGTGGAAAGAATGGTGTGTTGTGGAGTGAGCCATCTCTTCTGTACACATCTGGATCACGTTAGTGAGCCATCTCTTCTGTACACATCTGTAACATTATTGTTATCACATTTAAATTAGAAGGTTATTATAGGCTGTAGAATACAGGGTTATAGAATGTCATTCTAAGGTGTATATGAAATTTTACATTTTTTGTGTTTAGAGAGAGAGAGTGTGTGTGTGTGTGTGTGTGTGTGTGTGTGTGTGTGTGTGTGTTCACAAAGACGCATCATGCTGTAAGCCTCCTGAGGGTGCCAGGTTGCCATAAATCTCATGTAGGTCAAAAAGGCAGTTGGTGCATTCTCATTCAAAAGAGGCTTTACATTAGCAAGCCTGTGTGCTGCGTGTGTGTCTGTGTGTGTGTGTGTGAATTTTCAGAGCTTGTGGTTGGAACTTTGCTTCTTTCTAAGGGACATCAGGTTTTCAATAATATTTTGCAAATATACACATTTTATTTGCATTTTCCTATTACAGATATCCAAATCAAGCAAACTGGTTCAACTTAATGACATTTAAATGAATAAAAATCCACACATTTTAGGACTCTTTAGGACAGATCTTATAGGACAGTAATTCTGTCCTGATCTCACTGAAGCACAAGGGATGGCGGAGAATGAAAATGCCAAATCCCCTGGAAGTACCGAGCAGCACACCAGCCTCCACACCACACCCCAGTTCTGGGCTGGTTTGTGTGTAAAGCACAATCAGCACTTCTGCAAAAAATATCAGGAAGGAAAAAATAGGAAGGGATAACGAAAGCCATATATATCACGTTGATGAGGACATGTAAATAATAATAATAATAATATGTCTAATAATAATATTATTATTATTATTAATAATAATAATATGCCTAATACTAAAATTAATAATGATAATAATAATATGCCTAAATTATTTGTTTTATATGTATGTCATATCTTAAATGTTTATTTTAGGATAGCTAATGCCGTTAAACGTTTTGCCTAAATATAGCATGGCCCATGAAAACGAATATATATTAAGCTATCTGACATAGTGTATGAGCAAAGATTTCTTGATTTTGCACACAAAAACGACTAAAAAATAGGCCTTTTCTCTCAATATTAATCTGTGCTGATCTGAATTTCTGCAATATGCTCACCTCTTTACACAGACACCTCCTCGCGTGGCGCAAGCACACTGTAGCCAATTGCAGATGGTAGAGAGGGTCAAATACTATAGCCTGATCACTCACTTTGCAACTTTATGTGGGTCAACTTTTCTGCCTGCCTGGGGTTACAATATTTCTTTTACAATAGATATGTGTGTGTGTATGCGTGTGGGTGTGGGTGCGCGCGTGTGTCGTGTGTGAGAGAGCGCGAGAGACAGAGAGAGAGAGAGATGGATGATTCCAGATGAAGAGAGAGAGAGAGATGGATGATTCCAGTTGAAGAGAGAGAGATGGATGGATGATTCCAGATGAAGAGGGTAGATAAATGAATGGACCGGAGAGCGCTGGTGTGCGGAGTTTGACCGAGTGTTGACCGAGTGTTTACTCTCTCCTGATTACCATTTCGCGGACACCAAAGAGAGTGCCCCTCTCGTATTCAAATCATCGCCCACCATCATGATTGTGGAAGACAGCTTACGAGGCCCCTCAGACTGTTCGCGGCGAACAATGGCTTCTTTTGTGAAGGTGTTCCTCTTTATATCCGAAGACAATACTTGAGGGTCCTTCGGCTTCTACTTTTGGGAAATGTTTGCAAAATTATAGCTCTCTCTGGCTCGCCAAGCAAGTACAACATATAACATTTTAAAGCGCTCTATCTGTTTGAGCGTTTGTGCGCTGGCAAGAAAATCATTGTCACCAGCAGGCCCACCATTAGCAAACATTAGATAGCTTAAATAACTGGTCAAGGAATTCAGCTGTTCAAGAACAGGCCTATGACTTTTCAGTAGCTATTAAAATGCACTATTAATCTTTAAATCAACGTTACATTGCACCGGCATCCGCGGTATTTTAAGGCTTACACGGTCATTGACTCATGGTGGGCAGTGTAAGTGCTATATTTTAAAAACGTATTTATTACATGGTCATGTTTCCCGCGGACTCAGCCATGTAAAGAGCATTTCTCTCACAGCAGTCTCCGCTCGCGAGGCCATGGAGGCGACCTCTCCGTCCTCTGGTTGAGCGGCCGCGTAAGCAGGGCATCCAGCTGCGCTTATCTGGGCCTTCAACGTCAGTTCACAAATTGGTATGATTTCCCTGGGAAACAATCGCCTGGGCCTTTTAACTTTTCCGGACAAAATTGTCCGTAAGGCAGTGTGCGTAGATTTAGACCATTATGTATGTTTCCAGATTGTTGGGGTTTACTTGTTACTGTTCGTTTCACGTAGGCTAGTGCAGGGCTGTACAGTGCTACATATGTAACACGTGCTACAAAATATCAGTCTATGCTATGGATGATGTACCATCTGAGCACTGATGTCATCTTATTTTAAATGTTTTCTACAGTGTAGTCTACTGATGAGGTGTTCGGAACTAGCCTACATGGGTCTACCGATGCCCCTAGGGATCAATAAAGTATCTATCTATCTATCTATCTATCTATCTATCTATCTATCTATCTATCTCATACATTTTGAGGCTTGTGCTACACAACTATCAACCTGCGTAGCACCAATGCTATGAGCAAAATAATGTAATGTAGGCTACAGCCCTGTAGATATAAAAGACATAACAGAATGAACATTCAGTTACGTAGAAAATTGATAACAGCGATTTTGAACCCATCCATAGACTAGGCTACTCGACATTTCCCAAAGACAATCCCACATTATTTTAAACCATTCAATTTAAACGTAGCCTATAGCCTATAACATATTTTCAAGAGTAGCCAGAACTTCTGCCATTAAACACAGTTATCAGATTAAATGTGTCAATTGATTTATTTAGAATCGTATAATTAAAGCCTATATCAGGAGCTGTAGAAATATGAATTACCACGTAGCCTACATCATATTTCAGACCAGTGGCTCTATAAGATGCCCTAGCTGTTGGGCTACCGTAACTTGGTCGCACTTTGAGTGATGACAAAGCTATTGGCATGATAGGATAGGCTATGAGATCATCTAAGGAGAATGGCCATTTGATGACAACGTTACAATAAATTAGATCAGCGCATTGCAATCTGTAGCCTACATCGCAAAGAAATATCTGAAATAAAAATACTGGTTGAACTACTGGATGTTCCCAATTCCACACTCCACTGCGAACAACGCACGAGCAGGTGCACTGTGTGGACGTTCGGGAAAAAAAAGAAAAATCTGCCAACTAACAAGAAATTAAATAAATATATATATATATATATAAATCTATAAATAAATAAATAAATATATATATATATATATATATATATATATATATATATATATATATATATATATATATAAATCAATAACACAACACTTAAACACATGCTGCAAATCGTCCCCCAAACATACGGGCATTATTTCGCTTGGGCCCAGTGTTCAGTGGCCGGACCAGCACAACTGGGGCCCACTCCCCTCTCCTTTTATTGTGCCTATTGTAGTGGCTGCGTGTTGGGATCGGGGGCGTAATGAGGGGGCTGCGACCCCCCGATGGGCTGGATTTGCTATCCAAAGACCGTTAGACTGCAAGTGAATGAATGGGGACTGAATGTCATTGTAATTCAACGGGACAACTCCCCCTCCACGCAGTTTAGGCTGAGGAGGCCTCAGCAACGGAGAAAACGTCGTCGCCCTCGTTCTCTCTCTCTCTCTCCCTTTCTCCAAGAAAAGTGATAGTCATTGCACAGCCTACTGAATCCACCCAGAGGTATTTTTCAACTCGTGGCTAACACTTCCCTCAGAGGCTAGGAGCGCGGAGCTCTGTAGGAAGAGGAATTCTTCAAAGCACCGTTGTGTAAGGAACAACAAACACGTTTCCTTCAGATTCGGCCAGACTATGGCCCCGGTATTTTCTTTCATGAGAGAAGCATTCGGTTTAGAATTAGTCTGTGTGTGTGTGCGCGCGCGCGCGCGCGCTACATTTTAAATAAAAGGATGGAGCAATATTTTTGTGTCGAGTGACCAGTCGTCACCGCGATGATGTAGCCTACAGTAGGCTAAGATGACGTTGAAACTGCGGATTCTGAACTCCAAATAGAAAGACCAAATATGTAGTTTCGATGTATTAATTATGTGGGGAAAAAAAATGTCCTTGTGATGGCGATGTGTGGTTAATTATCATTTAAACATGTGCTACAGTGGTAATAGCTTTTCCTTCACGCGGTTAGTGTTGCATTTTTGGGAAATAGTCTAACATGTTCGTGCACGGCTCTGTGAGAGGTAGACTCGCTTAATCTTAATAGCCTACAGTTTAAAAGAGACGGGTTTCATTTGCGGGTAAAACGAAATATTAAAATTAACTGTTTTCGAAAAATATTAAGCACAACCTTTTTCCAAATAAACTACTATTTTGTTTGCTAAAAAAGGACCATGCCACTTTTCACATTGCTTATGTATCAGATGCAGGCAATATCACCACTTGCAGTTTAGTTGACGATGTGAAAGTGATTAAGTCTTCAAAAACTAGATCGTGATCAACCATAATTGAGTTCAGTCAGTGAGTGAGTCGAACCATTTTGAGCAATTTAACGTTTAACTACGGGTTAGAAACTGGTGAGCTCCCAGCTTATTGCTATCGAAACCTAAACTCCCAGTAGCCTAGAAAAGGCCTTCATCATTGCAACCTGAGAATACTGGTGTATAAAGGCAATTTGCTATGCCTCTGTATGGTGGAGACTATACTGCGACAAGACTATGTGATGTGCATATGGACAATGTTCATATTTTTCGATTTATGTTCTGTCCCATGTCGCTTATTGCTTTAAGTCCGTGACGGTGCCCATTCGCCTTCTTTAAGGTGATGCTGAAGGGAATGGTTGCTGTTGGCTCTAAGAAATGACAGTGTCGTTTTGAGTTCGTTGTCTTTGTAACGTTCTGTTAATGCCCAAACATAACATTTTGATGGACACAAGTTCAAGATTTGAAGTTCATTTGGTTACAGTGAACAGGCCTGTTTCAACACAATCCATGCTATACCAGACTGTAGTCCACTAACATCTAGCGCTTGTAAATCAGCTCGTCCATCAATAAATAAATAGCCTACGACATATTGTTCAAAAACATACATCATCTGCACATCCCATTTCCCTAATGTCTTTTTCAACCAACTCAATGCAAGACCGCATGATATAGCCTAGTATCTAAATGTTGGTAGGCCTATTCTACATATGAGAGTGTTGTTGTATGTGTTTTCCTAATATTCCCGACATGGTTAGGCGGAAATGTCAGATATATTATGTTCATCCAAAGCACATTCCATAATGCTGACTCTTACCTGCCATGCAACATACAGTTACAGAGAATGCATCTAAAATCAATCCTCAGCTCTGACAGAGCTCTGCTTTGCAATTTTGAAAACAGAATCCTTCTGTTTTCCCCTTCATGTGGCTAAACACTATAAATTGCTCGGCTATTTGAACTGTTTTACCAAGTTGCTGAAATCCTCAGTTGTGACAGACTCTGAAATAGAGTAGGCTACAAGTTTGAGTAAACCTATGATAATGACAACAAACACGTCCAGACTACAAACTCAGGCCGGTTTATGTTGCTAGTGTCAGACAGTTAAACTTAACAGTTAAATACATTGTGTGGACAATTGTTACAGTTGCTGAGAACCCTTCCTGCATAGGGGCTGCCCAACAGCATGCGCTCAGTCGTGTGCGTCAGACCCCCTCAGAGGCGTCTATATAATAACAATGCATAGCTCTCTTCAGAATGTCAGGCGCATGTTTCAAGGACATCTTGCTGATGAGGATTTGGTTAATGGGGGAGATCTTGGGCCTGGGCCATGACGTCATTATGCCCCGATGTAATCCTCTTGCGCTGAGCCCAATCAGCAGAAGCTCGCGAGTGTCTGGGACGGGAGAGAGGAGGACTAATCCGTGAGACCGGAGCAGAGAGGCCGAGAACACATCCAGGGCTGGACCAAAACATTTTGCCGAGGATGATCAAGATAAAAAAGGGAAGGATCGAAAAGGATACGCCCAGAGGTTATTTCGGCTGATGGAGTGCGAGATGGTCGGGAGATTTTTACCGGGAGCACGCGGAGGTCTTTTCGTAGCCAGTAGAAGAAAAGGGGTCATCGACAAGACGAAAAGCAAACGACTGTAGTTTCTTACACCATTGAACTAAATCGTGTAGGATCACTAGAAGACACAAAGTAGGAATACGGATTAGTCAGACAGTTTTGCTTTAGTAGGCCCTATATTCGTTGGCTTTTAAGTGCACGCTCAATATTGCGGGAGAAGAGAGCAAACGTAAGCAAACGCAAGCTACGAGCCAAGGGAGGGCGTTTCGCTTGGACAAGAAGGGAGACTCCAACTGAACCGTGCTCTAGAATCCACTCAAACGGACTGGGATGGTTACGTTTGGTTACCG
The DNA here is from genome assembly GCF_017589495.1 of Alosa alosa. NCBI lineage: Eukaryota > Metazoa > Chordata > Actinopteri > Clupeiformes > Clupeidae > Alosa > Alosa alosa. The sequence goes on along the minus strand of NC_063192.1, from coordinate 37,165,293 downwards.
AGAGATAATAAGAGTGTTTTTCATCTGGCGGAAAGTTGTAACACAATTTCCTTGGACGTTATTCTGAAGAACAAAGTAAAGAGAGGAGGGAGCCCCAAATCTGATAAATAGCCGTTTCGATACCCTGGAGCACCTAACTGAATTGAGCGCTTGAGTAACTCTGCTGAATCAATTGTGTAGTGTTTCCATTGTGCCGGCTAGGGGCATTATTCGGATGTCTACCTCACATAGAGCCAAGGGATGTTTATTGATAGCGTTTCGGGATAGTAATCCATATTGGCGCTGCGCGACCCATCTGTTTCTGATGTCCAGTAGCCTACTACCGACCGGCATTCAGTATTGAGTACATTGTGTCAGTGAGAAGGCGGATTTTGTCGAGGCAATGATGCTTATACTTGCGTATGCTTGTTTCATATTGGTTTCGCATTCATGCGGCCGTCGCTATCCATAGTGTTGTCCGTTTGCGTCAGAACCGTGTCCGATAACAAAATTGGAACTCGAGTGGTTTCTGGTGTCGAGGGTGGGGGTTGGCGCAATGGCAGCAGTGTATGCAGGGGGCCATCATAACGTGTGATCACACTACACACTTTTCCATTAGCGAGAGTCTGGACTTAAACTGCTGCTAAACTACAGGCGCGAGATTTGAGCGTCAAATGGGGTTATGATGAGGACATTATCTCCAACGCAATCTCTAAAGGCGATTGTGTGTGTGTGTATGTGTGTGTGTGGATAGTATATAGGGTTGCCGCTCTGCGTGTTCACAGCGGACCTTGATTTAATGTCCATGCAATTAAGGCACGCGGTGAATGCCAAGAGAGGAATCTTCTGAGCATCGCTTCTCCAAATTAAGCATCTCTTTTACTTGGTCCGACTACAATGTAACGACCACAATGGATCGTAGTTTGAATGTATGGATCGTATGGATGTGAGCTGTCTTACCTGCTACTGTTACTTGTCTTGTCACAAGATTTTGTCTATCAAAATCACGAGATTTTGCCCACATCAAGTGTATTGAAAAGCGCATAAGAACTGAAGTCTGTCAAGTCGCGTGTCGTAGCCTATTAAGGCCAAAGTGCTGTCTTACAAGAGAAATTGATATCTAACCTTGACCTGGAATTTGGTGGCTTAAAATCGGCAGCTTTGTAACATAGGCCTACTATGGTTAAATAATATTGATTGGGGATCAATAAAGTATTTATCTATCTATCTATCTATCTATCTATCTAATATACATTGACACAATCACGGAAGAATGTACTATTGAGATGTATCCTAGGCTACACGCAGACACACTGATTTGAACTGAACATGCAGTTATGGGACTAATGGCAGCTATGGGACTAATGGTAACATGGCAGTGACTTCCCTGGCATGACATTGCCCCAACAAACGCGTGGAGAGCTTGATCGTTTGGCAACCTACTTAATTCCTCGTTCCTCTCAAAAGTTCTGTGTTAATTTAGCCTATCTGAGTAATACCATTGTGTGTATTTGAACATATATGCCTATCATAAAAGAGCTTACGTTTTAAAGGTGATGTTTAACATATAGGCCTATCATAAAAGAGCTTAGGCCTACGTTTTAAAGGTGATGTTGGGCCCTGCTTGTCCTTCCGTGTGATTACACCTTAAAAGGCCCCTCCGTCTGATACGTTCCGTGTAAATGAGCGCCATCGTTGAGTACCACGACGAAGAAGCGGTATGACAGTTGTGTTCCCACCATCGTTATCGAGAGCCATATAGGCATAATTGGGTTGATTATTATATATGTAAACTAGTTCAGGTAGCAGTAGCAGAATAATGAGTTATTGTATATATTATATCACACTATTATATAGCCTAGGCTAAATTGCAATGCATCACGTGGCCAACAAGGCCTTCGAAATGCATAGGCTATTATATTCCTTTACATGGAAAAATCACTAACTACATCTGCTATTCAGTCATTTGGTAAAATATGGATTAGGTGATGGTCTTGCATGCATACCTGTCAACATTTAGCTTTCCAAAAACGGGAGATTTGTTTATACTGGATCTGTGTTTGCATATGTAGGCCCCTAATACGTTTCATACACGTGTTTCAATACTGCATTTCGCGGTCGTTGCTTTTACCTTACCATTTCCTTACGCATGCCAGTTATAAATCCACCAGCTGTCGGCCTGCAGTCTACTTCCAAAACTCCAAAGCTGCTTGCTGTCTGATTTGGTTCCGAGGACACAAGTTCTGTGTATCAACAACACTCAATAACAGTTTATGTGATGTGTTAATCAATTAAATTTCCAACAATTTTACAACAGCTAGCTCTGGAGTAGGCCATTCAATTAGCCCGCTTGCTTACGACGAGACCCAGGCTGCGCAGTCGGCACCCGCTTCCTTATATGGGTTTTGGGTTGCCAGGTTTTAGCCTAAGACAACACGGTTAATTGAAACTAAGTGATCGTGTATGTGTAGGGTGTATTTCATACACAATCTGGCAACCTGGGAGATGTCAGACTAATAGAAAAAAATGAATGGATCAATGATTTTAAAATGAAGTTTGATGGCCATGCAAATTACGGGAGTTTTCCGGGAGAAATAACAAAACGGGAGGGTGCAGGTAGATGACCTTGAAATACGGGAGAACCCGGGAAAAACGGGAGTGTTGACAGGTATGCTTGCATGTCAATCAGCATATCAACTGGTCAAATATTTCAAACTTATTGTTTTATTCACAGGTATGTTTGATGTTTGTTACGCTACGTCGCTTAAATGTAGCCTAGTTGAGATGACGCCAAAAAGCTAGGCCCACATTTATCTTTGAACTTTTGGGATTTTCAGTTGCCTGTAAATTATTGTAGGCTACTCTTTTATGTTCGTTTTATAAATCTTAGAAATAAAACGTGACACAAAAAATAGTCAGGGGTTGTTTGGTGGAAGGACAGTCATCGCGAATAGCCTAGGAAATGTAGCATTTACCAACAAAATAGATAAGTAGGCTACCGGCATTTGGCCTTTAGTGTACGATCTGATATATTGTGTGATGTTTTTTATGTGTTCTTTTTGGAAATAATTTTCATTCTTTGTTTTGGATAAATGCTAAATAAATGTACATTTTAATTAATGTGTGTCTCTTGTCATTATAACTCACTGTTTATCGCATAGGCATACTTTAGTGATAATATAGCGTGGAAACCTGCCCATTGCAGCCTAGTTCTGAGCGATGTCTTAAAGACATCTCAATGAATTGTTCATATAGCCTAGGCCTATTTATTCCAAAAAGAATAAGCTTCAGTCATTTTGTCTTAAATGGCCCACACTAAACAGACATTCCAATAAGCCCGTTTCCATTTCATTTCAGAAGTAGGCCTACACAGGATAGGTGTTTCATTGTGCGATAGGTAGTATTCCACAGCTGCCAATCAACAACCAACCTTATTTACCATCAAAAACAACATCAACAAACCGACCTTGGTGTGCTAAAACAGCATGACCTTGGCAGCTTTCTTGAGCATTTCACTGGGGTTATCAAGCAGGCACCTTCCTTCATCGATGTTTTGTTGAATTAGGCCAACGACACCTCCAAGAGGCTCACCAGTGATGTCTAGGCTTAGGCCTACAGCAGCAGGAAAAACTGCTGAAGTGTTCCATCACACTTGGGTTTAGGTCGAATCTATAGTTAACGGAAGCATCTTATTGAATTCGCCGCAAATCATTCCTAGCACATTATGGCATTGAAGTAGGCCTACACATGCCATGGAAGTCACACAATCGCCAAAACAACACGTTAGCCTACAATCCAGGGAAAACGTAAACTGTCATTGAAAAGACCCCCTCCTTTTTTTTTTTTTTCTCTAACTGCCAAGGACATTTTATTGTCAATGCCGAAATTTTATTTTATCGTAGCCTACATTAATTCATTTATTCTAATAATAAACACCATTGTATGGGTAGTGTTAAAAGTAATAAATGCATTTTGGCTTAGCCTATTTACACACTGATAAACATGACGATAATCCTCTCCGCCAACACTACCTGCCTGTTTGCTTGTTGGCCTAGTTGTAGGCATATTTAAAGAATGGAAAGAACATCCGAATATTTTTCAACTAACAAGGCACGCGTGTGACCGCGGCCCAGGCTTCTTTTGTCTATTGGTTTGTCATCACTGGTTGCCTGATCGACTTTACAAATGGAATTTGCAAACGTCTGTTCATTATTTATTCCATCATATTCACAACATTGTTTTCTTTAAATTTATTTCCAAACAATTATATCAGATGTAGGCTTACAGTTAGGCTACATAAAAACACATAATCAGAGACGTCCTGCGGTAGGCAACGAGAACAGAACACAATATTGTTTTAATCGCGCTCAGCACCACGGAGAGCTCCTAACACTTCCGAGGGCCTCAGCCTCCGTGTAGTCTGAATTTAAATAAATTAAATGAGTGTTCTCGAATCACATATAGTACATTAGTCATTGCATGTAAATCTGTCACATTTGCAAGTGATGTTAGCAGCATCTACGACAGACAAAACGGCTTTTAAGACATGATCCTATAGCACCACCTAAAGGCGACAGTAGAATACTGTAAAACTACGAGTGACAGTAAGTGTGGTCTTTATTTGAACAGATGAAGACAGAAACTGAAAAAGGGAGAGACGCTTTCTAAATGGATATTATTTATTAAGGCTTCATTTCTTTCTAAAGCAAAAGAAAAAGAAAAACAGCAAAAAGATTATGCCTTACAGACTAGAACCACTAACACAATGCCTTCATTAGTGGTATTACTGAGTCCATAAGATGATATCAATAATAACTTTTATTTTGTCAGTCCTTTGTGTAAATATAATTATATATTCATATATTAGAACCATATTAGTGGCTTTCTATTGCAACACCCTCTTGACACATTTCCACGTGCATGTAAAAAGTCCTTTACTTGAGCAACAGGCATCGCACTCTTGGTCATGCTTTTTAAAACAAGATGCTTAAAGGGGCTGAAGTCTGTGGGAATACGGAGATGCTGTGGGGGATTTCAAAGGGAGTGGCTGCTGGACTCAAATCAGAGAAGAAACAGAAGCACGCATGAGAGCAGGCATGTCAGTAGTCACCACCAAACTCGTTCCAAACATTCCTTCAGGCCAGCAGGCAGGTGAACGCAGCGCTGTGCTGAAGGGCAGGTGTAGTGCAGGTAAACGCAGCACTGTGCTGAAGGGCAGGTGTAGTGCAGGTGAACGCAGCACTGTGCTGAAGGGCAGGTGAACGCAGCACTGTGCTGAAGGGCAGGTGAATGCAGCGCTCTGCTGAAGGGCAGGTGAATGCAGCGCTCTGCTGAAGGGCAGGTGTAGGGCAGGTGTACGCAGCGCTCTGCTGAAGGGCAGGTGTACGCAGCGCTCTGCTGAAGGGCAGGTGTAGTGCAGGTGAATGCAGCTCTCTGCTGAAGGGCAGGTGTAGTGCAGGTGAATGCAGCGCTCTGCTGAAGGGCAGGTGAATGCAGCGCTCTGCTGAAGGGCAGGTGTACGCAGCGCTCTGCTGAAGGGCAGGTGAACGCAGCAATGCACAAGTGCATGTTTCACTTTTTTTTTTAAAAGAACACGTCATTAGAGGAGGAAAGCTACAGTTCTCATACCATGGGAAATAGCGTCAATGGCAACAATGCATCAGACAAATGCATTCTTATGCTTCATCCCTGTTATTTTATATGGTTAAATAGTAAACATTGCCTTAATGGCGCCTGGCGCTTTCATTTCTGTGTGCTGTTGCTTGATGGGTGAAGTAGCGTCTGCACTCAACGAAACCCTCAACACACTGTTTATTGACCTGATGGTGCCTTTTTACAATAGATACCTTGTTTCTTTTTTCCTGTGATCTGTCCAGCCAAAGAAAATCATTGACAAATATCAATCATAAAAAGTCCTGCGTCACTTATTTGTCTTTCTGTCACTGCTCACCTATTTGGAATTAGCTCAAATCCTAAACACCGTATATAATTAACAGTACAAGGAACTAGCAGCATTTTCCATCCAGAAAAAAAAAACCCTCAACCCTCCCACTGACTCATCCTTGCTCAAATTAGGTGTCAGTTACATTGATTTGTAGGTTACAAGTAAGGCTTTCACCATTGCTAAAAGCAGCTACATTAGAGCCAAGCATTACAAAAGGACAAACGGGCAATATATAGCACAGAGATGGCATGAACTGGAGCAGGGGTAACCGAGGAAACAGAACAGCGAGGATTTAGAATCAACAGTGAAGATGTGAACACAGGCATTCAACATGGCAAAGTCATCACAGAGTTTTCTAACAATAAAATCTCATTTGTTTATGTCTGTGTATGCTACATACTTTCCAACTAGAGTACACACTTATTTTTTTCCCCAAGACACTTGCTCCTTTTACACTGCTGAACACGCACACACACACGCACACACACACACACACACACACACACACACACACACAAACAGGTGGATAAACACAAATGTAAAACATCAGGATTAGAACAAGCCTTCCCATGCCAACACAACAGTCTTCTGTGCCTCTTAATAGTCCAAAAGTCGGAGAACTCTCCCTCAGTTTCCCTGATTGCTCCTGTTCTGTCACTTTCTTTCTTTTTTACCAAGAGTCATTGCAAAGTACAGAAGAAAAAAAATCCTTAAGGCTCAGAGTAAATAAATACACAGTCATATTTTCTTTATCAACGGAAAATAAAAACAAATGAGTTGAAATCAGAGATGTGGATCTCTTCCTGTTCTGTGACGGTGATGAGAGTGAGTGAGGACCCTGAGTCCCTGTTGGCACACACAGCTCAACACTGGCCTCTAGTGGCCAAGGAGGAGCAGTACAATTCAGTTCCGTGATTTAACAGGGGGGGAAAAGATTACATGTCAGATTCTCTTCATTGGTGCTGTTAAACCCTGATTGGCTAAGAGGGAGCTGTTAAACCCTGATTGGCTAAGAGTGAGAGAGGAAGGCAGCAAGAGGGTGGGATCTGAACAGGAGAGAAATCAAATATAACAAACGAAGAAAAGAGAAGTGGTGTGATTACGTGACACACAAACTCAGCTCGTTAGATCCCTGCACAAGAAGAGGTACCTGGAGCAAAAAAGCTGGAGTCACAATGTTGGCTGAAATTCTCCAAGATTAAATAAGGAAAAAAATAATTTGATTTCAATTTTCATTCTTCTGTGTTCCTTTTGAAAGAAATGCCAGTCCTCAATATAACTGTTGAAGCTGGGGAGACAGTCTTCTATTGTTTATTTCTATTTTGGCGCTCCTGAAGACAAACAGAAAGCAGAGCACTTCTTAGGACAACAGGCCAGCATAACCACGCATGTAATCTTCTGTAAACAGAAGCTTTACCTGATCCAATCAGATTCAGTGAGGATCATTACCTGATCCAAACAGATTCAGCAAGGATCATTACATCATTACCTGATCCAATCAGATTCAGCGAGGATCATTACATCATTACCTGATCTAATCAGATTCAGTGAGGACCATTACATCATTACCTGATCCAATCAGATTCAGCGAGGTTCATTACATCATTACCTGATCCAATCGAGACCGGTTCTGGATGGGTGCAGGCTCTGGTTGAAAGTTCTGATGAAATAAAATGGAGAGATGAAGGTCACATGTCCACTATCCTATTAGCTACATACCATTATAACACCATCAATTACATACCATTACATAGCTATACACCATGTCAATTACATACCATTACATAGCTATACACCATGTCAATTACATGCCATTACATAGCTATATACCATGTTAACTTTCGTTGGCCTTTTCGAATGTCTTACTTTCACGTCATTCACTTAAACTTTCCTACTTGCTAGATTTGACCAATCTTCCATAGCCTACGTGCACAAGTAGTTTGAGTAAAACTACTGATCTTCATTATCTCCCTGCTTGTTGACATCTTATCATGTATGGTATTATTTGATCCCCAAACGTTTGATTTTTTTTAATGTTGTCATCAGTTAACTTCATTCAACTGCGCTTGTATGTAGGCGCTGCCATTCAGTTGTGGACGTTCGTAAATTGCGTTTATGGGCGGAGAAAGGCAGAGAAAGGTGCAGTTTACACTAAGAATTGAGCGATTGATAAATACGGCGGAAACTTGGGTCTGACAGCGTTCGCAATCTGCGGTTTGTCCATGACGCTGATAACGCTACGTTTGCAAATGTACATACATCTTGCCCTGAGTGCCAAAAATGCAATATTGCGTTTTTAGTTCTTTTTTACTACGCAAATAGACACTCTAATGCGTCCTACATACTCGACGTTCCCGACCAGTAGCGCGACAATGTGACGTCAAAATTACGTAGATCTCTCTGGCGCGCCAGGATTTTGGCCTGGTACTTTATTTTTTATACTGTAAAAAATAGTATAAAACTTTATTTTCACCACTTTATTTTTTTCAGCTAAGCGCGACAAACTGGAAAACGGAAGATGGACTAGTTCGAGGGGAAGCGAGAGTTGCAGTTCGGAGGACCGTTTTGTTACAGGAAATTACACAAACTCAGCCAGCTGCTAGCTAGCTTCCATCGGGATGACTAAAGTATCTATCTATATATCCATCTATCAGCTGCTAGCTAGCTAGCCAGCTTCCATCGGGATGACTAAAGTATCTATCTATATATCCATCTCTCTATGTATCTATCTATCTATCTATCTGCTTGGAAACTAGATGGTAATGATGATGGTAGTTGTGAATAGCAGCAACCAAAGTCTGAAGTACCATCACAGAGGCTAGCTAGTGTTTTTGACTGCCATTGACGCCAATGCTTCTGACAGCTTCTTCTACTGTGTAACGTAGGTAGCAATAGCCTTTTCACAACAGCGACACCTCTGTTCAGGAGAACATTGCAACTAGTGTCGCGACCACCACGTGCAAGTATAAATGGTTACAACGCTCCCTTGACGTCACATTGTCGCGTTACAGGTTGGGAATGGCGAGTATGTAGAAGCCTTAACACACTTTGTGTGCGATTTTGGGAACTCCATCATGAACAGAACTGAAACAGATGACGATCGAAAACTCATGAAAACGCACAATCTGGACATTTTATCTGGACATTTTATCATAACTCGGCTGGTTGCCGCTTTGGGTCGAATCAGTGACGCATGCACATCAGGTCAAAACCAGGCCATTTATTTTCATGGGTTTATCACTAGGTGGCAGTCTCGCCAGGTCTCGTTAGGGCACCACACGCCAGGTCAAAAACATTAGAAAGAGTAGGCCTAACTGATCACCATGCTGAGGAGGGTCAAAGACGTGACGAGCCTTTTTTGGGGTCCGGATACATTAAATTAACAAAAAAGATAATTAAATACATAAATAGCATATAAAGTGAAACTTCTATATCTACTTTATTATTTCACTAAGATGTAATGAAAATAAAGTGCAAAAATGTATATGAAATAATGTCACAAAGTGCAAAATGGTCATTCAGTGTAATGGTCCGGATTTCAATTTGACTTTTATATCTTTAAATAATATAAAAAATAACATACAAAATTACATTTGAATTACCTTGGCACATTGAGTGTTGGGATTGATATACTAAAAGGACATTGAGTTATTGCTATGTTTTGATATTGAAATCATTAGGGGACTTTTGTCCCAAATAGTCAGTTCATTAGTGGTCATTCAGTGTAATGACATCAAAAAGCCATATTAAAATCATATCAGAAACTGATTGTCATGTGACAATCTGTGACATCATCAAAGGACTCCTGGAGACCCCTGAGGTGACACAGTAAGGTGAGTTTAGCTCTCTTATATATTTAATATTTTCACCTTTTCATGTTGTGGTAACTTGATAAACAAATCCACATGTCTCTCAGTGTAATGCCAGGAAACACTTTTATTGTTAGATATTCATCTAAACAAGTGTATTTAGTAAATAACTGTTATAAACTTTGTAGATCAAGGTCATTGTTTGATATAGGTGGCTAACTGTTTGCCTGTCAAATATAATTAATTATTAAAATGTCATTCAGTGTAATGGCTATGTCATTCAGTGTAAAGCAGTGGCATTAATATAATGAGTAATAATAATGTAGTGAGACAGTAATAATAATGTAGTAATACAGTAATTATAATGTAGTAATGCATTAATAATCATATTTGTAATAAAATATATGATTATCATTATTATTGCTATTATTATTATAATGCACATTTAATGATTAAGTTAATGTAACATATTACTCTATTAGTATCTGTAATTTACATTTTAATAAACAATGTGTTTAAAATAATTAATAATGAAATGTTTTTAAACTTTAAAATCACTTTTTATTGATTTTTCTAGATGCCTTCCAAGCATGTGAAGAAGGGAGGCGACATACAGAAGCCAGAGGACCTCATTTGCTCAGCGAGAGACTCTGGCAACGAGTAATGATGCACGTAACTTTTGCCCCTTGCATCGCGGGGGACCAATCATATCTGTGCATCTGATATAGGCGGGCCAGAGGCGAGCTAAACAGATGACGGACATAGTGTTATCCAATTGCGGTCGAAGTCCGGAATCAGTCAGTTAACATTGATCGTATAGTGTTATCCAATTGCGTGCAGTGAGATTTTCAAATGCGTGCTTGGTACCGCCCCTCGAGTTGGGCCATTATGTTATTCGTGGCCAGACCCTTAATCTTTCAGATTGGTCCTCCAGGCTAGCAGGTAGTTGCAGGGGAGGTAGAAGTCAACTGCATGCACCAGAGTGCTCAGTGTTTCCCATACATTGACTAATCTGTGGCGGGGCGCACCAGGCAGTCGCACCAGGGCCCGTGACCTCCCGGGGCCCGTCGCTACCCCCGCAATGCAATTGCTGGAAAATTCTATACAGGTCCTTTCTGACTACCGGCGTGCCTTTGACCAGGCCAAGGCTACAGCAGAGCGCCGCAAATAAATGGGGTTCAGAGTACATTTGAAAATGTTAGCGACAGAGAGTGAAGCGTCACTTTTGACTAACCATCGGAAGATGAGCGCTTAACCGATGCAGAGAGATACTTCAAAGTGCAGGTATTTAATGCAACTCTGGACATCATAATCAGTCAGCTCTCCCAAAGATTTGCAAGTATGCGGGAAACTTGTCATGTGTTTGAGTCTTTACGTCCTATGACCCTTCAACTTGCAGGTGATGATGAACTGCTTGAAAAGGCGAGACATTTGTCAGACCATTATAGCAGGGACATCGACATTCTCAACACAACTCCTCTCATTCAGGTCTTGCTTTAAAGCAGAGATTTCACAGAAGTCATCTATTTTTCAACTTGCCAAAATGCTGGTGGTAGATTATGACAGTGTAACATCCACATTCGGGGAAGTGTGTACTGCTCTCATGTTGTTTCTGACATTGCCTGTGACTGTGGCAACAGCTGAGCGATCTTTTTCCAAACTCAAACTTATTAAGACCTACCTAAGGAGCAGCATGGGGCAGGAGAGGCTCAGTGGGTTAGCTATCCTGTCCATTGAAAATACGAGAGCCAGAGCATTAAATATTGGGAACATCGTTAACAATTTTGCACAACGAAAGGCTCGTAAGATGGCCTTCTTCTAATGGCCTAATTCACACATTTTGGGGATTGTATGCATACGAATGATTTTATTTGATTTTTTGCACGGTTAAATAAGTTAGGCTACATTAAGTTTTGTTTCTGCGCAGTGCGAGTTTATAAGCAAGCAACGCTTGCAGTTTCAGCAGAGGGTTGAAGAAGCATTTGCGCATTGAGTGTTCCCATAATTCCATGCGAGTTGATGTTATTGCAGTAATATTAGATTACCATGGCCTGCAGGCTGTTAATAAAATTATTTTTAATGTTTTCACATGTAATGAATCCTATGTAGTCGTGTGTTTTTTATTTGAAACTGTAATATGTAACTACTAAACTACTTCAGTGCCTCAGGCCCTTTGTATAAACAATTGAAGTCACCCTTAATGTGTATTGCATGTATCAGAGCTAATTCATCCTGGGCCAAAGTATGTTGGTATGGGCCCGCATAGTGCTCTCGCACCTGGGCCACCATTGGTTTGTTACGCCACTGGCTCATTTTATTGACTCTGACACTGAATGTTTGCAAAATCCCGATGTAAATGGAAAAGTGTTTTCCAAAATTCAAAAGTGCTTGTCCCAAGGAGAAGTACGAAGCTTTATTTTAACTTAGAAAACGTTAGGAATTGCATCCACACATCAGCAGTGACTCAATTAGACCTATACACCCCCGCTGTCTAAGTCAGCTACCGCCACAAATTGAATCCAATTCTTTGGGAAACACTGGTGCTGCTGGTAAAAACGCATTTGTCTGGTCAGACATAGCAGACAAAGTGTTCTATTTCAAAGAGGACATCAAGGCTATTGTGTCTAAGCCAGAGCCCCTTACAATGAGGCAGTCCAAGCTTAGCCATGGAGACTGGGAGACGTTTTTGGAATAATTAAAGAATGTTTATTTAATGTTCATCTCATTTTAAATGTTCCTTTATTTGTTAAGTTTTAAATGTTCAATAAAAAAATGATTATACTTTGACAATATCGTCTTCTGCTGCATCATTTACTTAGGATTGTGTCTAGTTTAGTCTAATGATATTACAACAATACAACAATAGTTGTGCTAATAGTGGTTTTCTACTATTTTTGGTTCAGAAAATATTTGAATTACATAATATACACTATAATGTCCAGAAAGAACAAAAAGTTCTGAGTTCTTGAATACTTTCATTTTTTGGAGGCTTGAAAACCCAGTTTTGTCTTTGACCCAGGAGGGAGTTCCATCTTCACCACGGGCCGGGCTGAACGGAGTGGGTGATCGGCCGAGTCTCGCTTGCAAGAGGGCACGTCCTTGCCAGAGTGGGTGATCGGCCGAGTCTCGCTTGCAAGAGGGCACGTCCTTGCCAGAGTGGGTGATAGGCCGAGTCGCGTTTGCAAGAGGGCACGTCCTTGCCAGAGTGGGTGATAGGCCGAGTCGCGTTTGCAAGAGGGCACGTGCTTGCCAGAGTGGCGAATATGTCGGTGATAGCGACACAGACGTTACCGAACGAGAGGAGGAGGAATGATGGAGCCCGACAGCAGAAAGGTGATTTTGTGAACAGAAAAACTATATCCATCTTACACAAGTCCTTTGACCGAAATGTAAGAGTCAAGAGTGACAAGCTAAAACAGCGCATATTTCATAAGACGCTATATCTCCATTTCTAGAAAAAAACAGGGATTTTGATGAAAACTAGCCACTGTTTAGCTTGGGATTTCTCAGGAACAGAGGTATGTAGAAATAAACGGTCTGTACCCACTGAGAGCTTAAAGTCTCACCTTTCAAATAAGCCATAGTATGTGTCCATAGCTATAACATAGATCATTGTTCATTCTAGATTGCTAGCACTCTGAGCCAAAGCTTCCGAAAACAGCGCGGCATTCAGCGTGTTAAGAGATCAAGGACAGGGCAAATTAAACTGAAACGATGGAGAAGTTTAACAAGCTCTAACATTAGCGAGTTGTATTTGTGTGTAATATAGGCCCGCATTCAGGTGAGTTGTATTTGTGTGTAGCTAGCGATTGCCCGATACCGACAATCAGGGATCGGGCCGATACTGGGCCCATATACTCGTACTCATAAAAATTCCCCGATATCACCCACCGATACTTAGTTTCCCCTAAATTATTGTAGCCTCTACACTTTCATGAAGCCTACTCGCGACGCGTAGCAGCTATTTCAGTCTTGCACTTGAAGAACATACAACAAGCTAGATTCATGTATCTGCGTTGAATGCAGCTAATACCCTCGCACATCTGGTTTTCTGTTTTAACTATAGCTCACCTAAACTATGCGTGAGTGTAGCCTAGTTGTTGTTGTGCGTCGCTGGTGTAGTGTAGCCAACAATCTCTGTTGTAGCTCTGTACTTAGCACTAGTTGGGAATAAGTTGCCTAGCATACAAAACAAACTAAGTGGGATTTCCGTTTCAGTAGATAAATGTGATTTGTTTGCAATGTGTTTTGTTATCACACATTTTGGTCATTTATACTGAGAAATGTTACCTTCCCTGCCTGTATTTCAGTCCAGATCACCACGTTAGTCGGATCATTTATAATTGGTCTTTGACCAAAGTCAGCGGCCCACCACAATATCAACACTGACCACCACACAATTTTCTATGTTGTACTACTTAAATTGGATGAAATCCTTTCATTGTAGAGCTATGTGCACCTTTGCACAGCCTCTCCTTGAGTCTCTGTCCCTCAACAAACCTGCATGCATGTTTAAAGAAAACTTTACAAATCCTGCAAGGATTGTTGTTGGCATAGAAGACGACTGGCTAAATCGTGATTAAATCCGTTAGCATCATAACCACGTCACCTACTGTACCACTACAAATAGAATTCAATTCTGTGGGAAACACTGATGAGCAACAGGTAGATGCAAGACATGTGTGAAAAATCACCACTTTTTTAATGGCCAATAGTTTAGACAATGCATAAGTCTCGTTCACTAACTCTGTTTTGGCAGCAATCAGTAGACGGCAGAAGCATCTTCTCTCTTTCCCTCTATTGCTAGGTGGCCGCTCGCTCTAAATTCTTAAAAGGAGCCACACCAATTTTACAAAAGGTCTCTAGAACTAACAGTAGGGTCACATAGGATCATGTTTTGTTGCCCTGTCAGATTTTACTGAGACAGACAGTGCAAAATAATCTAGTTAATAATGTCTTTAATTAAGATATGGACACAGTGCCAGTGTGGAGGCTTGTTTTAGACAGAATAGTGTTGCACGGTGCACCGATACTACAAAAGTATCGCAATACCCTGACATTAAAAATGTCACGATACCTAATTTTATTAGTATCGATACTTTTGAGAATGACCGTGTTCTTTTGAAGTAATATGCGTGTGCCTCCTCCCCTAACCTGTGGCTGTGCGTCTTTTCTCCTCACACACACGTAAGCGCAGCTGTCGTGCTATAAACAGCGAGAGATGGCTGCTAGTTCAAGTGATGCTATGGTAACACATAATAATAGGCTAATATCAAGTTTGCTCACTTGCATCTCTGAAGTTTGTGTCGCTAACCTACCTAAGCTGTGGGATTTTGGTCATTTAGGCCTACTATTTGGGTTCAATGTAATTTAGAAATAGGCTAAGCAACCATGGCAAACTTTTACATCTGAAGAGAGATCCTTGCTAACTATCCCGCTAGCTCAGGTCACGGTTGACAATAGTGCTCGCTAAAATCATTAATGAACATTGCAAGACACTTATCTCTTCTATTATCCCAGAAAGATTTTCTTCGAGTTGTACATTTATTTTATCTAATGACATACAAAACATAATTAATTGCATCCACATATCCTTATGCGCAACTTTTATTCACTAGACTAAAACCGTGAGACAAGGTCAATTACTCTCACGTATCTCTTTAAGTGACAGGCACTCAATTACACCTACACATCACCAATGTGCACTCAATTAAACGTAATTATAGTTCGCCTTAAACTTTTAATTTGCGTATTTATTTATTATTAATTTGTATTATTTCTTTCCCAAGCTCATAAAATAAATTTGGGTCGCACATAAATTGACAGGGTCAGTCGGAAAATTTTGTTTTATGCCTTGCACTATAGTCACTGTAGACCGTTCCTAAAACAGTTATAAAAAAACACTGTATCACCAGGGATTTATAAGGTAAGGGTTGCCATTACCCGATTAATAACAATAATAATAATAATCAGGGTTTGTACACCTATTCCAAGATCAAATTCAAGCACTTTTCAAGCGCTTTCAAGGTCAATTTTCAAGCTTTTCCAGCACTTTACAGTGGTGGCAAATGACATATTATACGAATATGGGTGGTTGACATGACATGCCTTTTTTTTGGTCCAATGTGTCAAAGATAGGTAAATTATTAAAAAAAATATATCAAAAACTATGGTGATATTGTTCAGAAAATGCTGTTTTATATGAACATACAGAGCATTCATGGGATTAATCTTCCATTTTTTCACAATTTTCAGCCAAACCAGAAAAAGCTCATATGGCGTGACTGTCCCAGTCACATTTCACAAATTTTGATTTTGAATAAAAACAAGAAAATAAATTCATTTTCTGTTTATTCAATCATATATTGATAACCCAGATGCCTACTTGTGAGTCTGCTTGACTAAAAGTTCAGGCATAATATTGTGAAGCCACTCTTAACTAAAACACTTTGTCCCAGAAATGGATATGGTGTGACGCCATATTACTTTTTTTAAACGGGCAATTGTTTGGAGACCTTTGGGGAGTAGGGTCCTCCTTCTTTCAGGAGGAAGAACAACACCTCAGAAGGACACTGAAAGTTACAAGGTGAGTTGTCTCTCTTCATGTTTTCAAAAAAATCAAGTATATCCGGCACTCCTGCTTCAGTTCCCTTTTGCATTGTCTTTTGGTGTGATGCATTTTACGCAAAAATGCCCAAATAAAATTACTTTTCAGTCAATATTACCTTTAAAGGAGAATTCCGGTGTGATATTGACCTAAAGTGTATTGAAACATGATACCGAGTGTGAACGTATGTCTCATAGCCCATCTCGGCTTGTCCCCTGCACTCCAAAATCTGGCGCTAGTTAGCCGATGCTACCAACAGCTTTTTCAATGGTGGCGCTTTGGCATCGGGCTAGCCATGCAAATAAATCACTGTTTTACACCATTTACGAGGCTCAATGTATCTCCACACTTCATTGGTAGACTTCCGAGGGCCCTGACATTTAAAACGAGACATTGAGAACTTTGAAAAAGCACTGGTAGTTTACTTACAAGACGATTTATACAGACAGTATCTTCACGAAGTTTAGCGTTTGCAGCCATCTTGAATTTAGTCACGATATTGTTTCAAAAATAATTCAGTGGAAATGCATGGATTCCAGTTCTTCCAGTAGCAGCAACTGGAATCCATGCATTTCCACTGAATTATTTTTGGAATCTGATCCCTTATCATACCTGTTCATTCTTACTCGTCGCTCGACTTATCGTGACTAAATTGAAGATGGCTGCAAATGCTAAACTTCGTGAAGTTTAGCGTTCTAAATATGATTTAGAAATGGGTTCTAAATCATACAAATCTCAATGGAACAGATAGAAAATAGGGTCAGCAAAAGTCACAAGCATTTTCTTTCTTTTATATCAAGGTATGTTAAAATGAATATGACGTTTATTGAAAGATTGAGGACATATGCCTTACTCTGTGTATTGCTGAAGAAATATGCTGTAAAATGTAATACACTTGCACAAGGAAATGCTAGATCTTGATGAAGTAATGATAGAAGATTATAATACATTGCTCACATTAAAAACAAAATACTCCATTATAATTTTACAAACAATAACTTTCATGTCACTCCATATGACAATTTTAGTCACTACCACAACTAATTAGTGAATAAATATGAATTTCAACACAAAATCTAAAAGACCATACATATTTTTTGGGAATGGAAGGGTCAGTACAACAGGACTAAGTGATTTCCATGCCTAATATCTGAATTTTTTTTTCAAAAACTTTTTTTCGGCCTAAAACGTCAACCACCCATATACTAACTCAAAATGATTTTTACTTTTTTATCATTTAGAGATGGTTTTAACAGACAAAATTGTATTTCTTAATAGCAGGAAAAGAAATTAAAGGAAAACTTAAAAATGTGTCTCCTGTCTGGAAGAAGACTTTGCTTGCTATCTAACTGGCTGAGTCAATATACACAAAAAAAAAAAAAAAAAAACATTAAATAAATAAAATAAAATAAGAAAATAATCACTCAACAAACTTTGCTGAATATGTGAACTCAAACTAATGTTAAGGCTCGCTCTTTCATGACAGTCAAGACTGATTATGTCTCTTTCTTGCCTACAACATGCATATCATGAGCTACCAACCAATAGGCTAGCAATGCGGAGATGTGACATTGGGTGACGTGAAGATGACCGAGTTGTCATATAATTAGATAAATTTAACTTCTTGCCAAATGGCACGATATGCACATATGCATGGTGTTTTAATGTCCTTTTTCACTTGCAGGGCCTATAAGCATTAAACCACAAAACTGAGCTGAAGTTTGAGACATGACCAAGGCCGTAGCCAGGATTCAAATACCGAGGTCAGGGGTGTTGATAGAAATGTTGCCCCCCCCATGAAATACTATGGGGGTCCGGGGGCATGCCCCCAAGGAAGAAAAATGTGAAAAAAAAACCCTTAAATGATGACTTATGGTGAATATTGCGGAAACTAATAGATAAATTGACATAAATATAATGTGTACATTATCGCATAAATCACACTTAGAAATACAGCCTATTAGGCATATGGTACATTTATAAAAGAGCAAAGTAGCTAATATATGCCTATGAAAGACTTAACCATAGAGGGCTGTAATGTAAAGGCCATCGTGATCATTTTGCCGTATGACGTAGAAACATTTGTTCAGTTTATAACATGTTTTGTTTATAACTTAAACCAACACACTTTTCCCACAATATTCTACTTTTTTAGATGCACCTGTCCTGTATATTTCAAGAGCCTTTTCTCCTATTGGTTTTGAGGATATTTATACTGATCTCTGCTCCATCTTTAACCCTTAGAACCCGATTGACGCAAAGTGCGTCAAAAAAACACACCCTTTCTTCTCTGTTACATTGCTCCGGAACTGTTCATCGTAGATAAAAAAAAAAAAAAAATCATGAAATTAAATCAAATTGCATCATATTTACAGTCTATACTTCTCTGCGTTCACCTGCGCACCCATTACTCTCGTTTGAATTAATCGCAAACCCGTGATCGCATCGATATGGCAAGCATATCAGATGAAAGAGGGGGACACAGGGCTATCCATTGGTACCATGTTTATCGATCCTTCTGGCTTATAAAAACAGACGAAGTGACTGCAAAATAATAACGTCATGTACACAAACCAACGCAGCACACCCATTACTCTCGTTTGAATTACTCGCGGACCCGTGATCAGATATATATGCCACGCATGTCAGATAAAAGAGGAGACTCAGAGCTATCATTTGACACCAAGTACATCCTTCTGGGTTATAAAACAGACGAAGTGACAGCAAAATAATAACTTCATATAGCTGGACTTACCCCACGTTTTTGTCTGTTCTTGTGGCAAAGCATGTTTATAATCCAATGCTATCGTGTGTTTCTCTATGGCAAAGCATGTTCATAATCCGGTTTTGAGATCCTAGCAAATTCCTGCATGGCATCCAATTCAAGGCTCACATTGCATCCCAATTTGTTCAACAAATAAACACCTTTTTTGCCTTTACTTTGTTCATGGCAATGCAGTAAAAAGTTGAGAATCATTATGAGTGCATACACGCAGGCTAACACGCAACCTTGGGTCAAGTCAGGTCAAATCAGTTCGTGTCACAGATATGTAGCGTAAATGGCATTTATTTCCGTAAATCACACACCACATATTTCTGTAAATTGCTCAGCCCCAGAGTATCCCTCCAACATGGCAATTATATTGCCCGATTCAGGACAGTCTGCCCTACACACACATGAAATGCACATAGAGCTATGAGCTTGCTGTGGTGAGATACTTTTCGAAATAAGAATTTTTATAATACGCTTTTTGAATTCAAATTCTTTAAAAATCAAAATAAAATCAATGGTAGTGCTAATACATGAAATGATGGCAGATCTGGATAGCCTAGACTCTGCTGAAAAAAAAAAACAATTTATAATAATATGTGTGTGTGGCACAATGACCAGAATAAATCCTTATGAATAAAGGTAGTGAAAATGCCCTAAAAACAGCTTAGGGTTCTAAGGGTTAATTAAGAATGCTCTGCTTCTCCTCATGAGAGTAGTGCAGTGTTTCTCAAACTTTTTCATACCAAGGACTACTTAACCAATAAAAAAAAAAAAATTCACGGACCGCCTAGCTAAAAAAAAGTAGTACCTACTTCAACAGTATATTACACAATAGCCCTACTCACTGAACCACTTTGCTTATCCCTTAGAACCCCAAGCTGTTTTTAGGTCATTTTCACTACCTTTATTCATAAGGATTTATTCTGGTCATTGTGCCACACACACATATTATATA
Organism: Alosa alosa; assembly: GCF_017589495.1. Lineage (NCBI taxonomy): Eukaryota > Metazoa > Chordata > Actinopteri > Clupeiformes > Clupeidae > Alosa > Alosa alosa. The sequence goes on along the minus strand of NC_063192.1, from coordinate 37,145,226 downwards.
GTTTTTTTTCAGCAGAGTCTAGGCTATCCAGATCTGCCATCAGTTCATGTATTAGTACTGACATTGATTTTATTTAGATTTAGAATTAATTAGAATTAAAATACAAAAAGCATATTATAAAAATTCTTATATTTTGTCATGTATCTCACCACAGCAAGCTCATAGCTCTACATGCATTTCATTTGTGTGTAGGGCCAGACTGTCCTGAATCTGGCAATATAATTGCCATGTTGGAGGGATACTCTGGGGCTGAGTAATTTACAGAAATATGTGGTGTGTGATTTACGGAAATAAATAGCATTTTTTATTTAGTGATGAAAAATGACCTTTCTGCGCTCCATATCTGTGACGAACTGATCTGACCTGACTTGACCCGAGTTTGCGTGTTAGCCTGCGTGTGTATGCACTCATAATGATTCTCAACTTTATACTGCATTGCAATAAACAAAGTAAAGGCAAAAAAGGTGTTTCTTTGTTGAACAAATTGGAACGCAATGTGAGCCTTGAATTGGATGCCATGCAGGAATTTGCTAGGATCTCAAAACCGGATTATGAACATGCTTTGCCATAGAGAAACACACTATAGCGTTGGATTATAAACATGTTTTGCCACAAAAAACAGACAAAAACATTGGGGTAAGTCCAGCTATATGAAGTTATTATTTTGCTGTCACTTCGTCTGTTTTATAACCGAGAAGGATGTACTTGGTATCAAATGATCGCTCTGCGTCTCCTTTTTCATCTGACAGCTACAGGAGAAGGGGATTAGAGGGGCATGAAGACCAGCTACAGGAGAAGGGACATGAAGACCAGCTACAGGGGATTAGAGGGGATTTGAGGGCCCCTTACCTTGCGCACCTCTTCCTCCTCCTCCTGCCTTTTCTCATAGTGGGAGAAGTCGTCGAAGATGGAGGTGGTGTGTTTGTAGGTGGCGATGATCTTGAGGACCTGCTTGGCCTTCTCCAGGGGTACCTCCTGGGTGTCCCGCGAGTTGGTCACCGGCTTGTTGTCGTTATTCTCCAGGCGAATGTGACGCAGCTGGCTGTTGGGCACGTCTTTGATGAAGAGCCAGTCCACATCGAACTTGCCCTTCCACTTGTCCTGCGCCCAGACGCCCGCACTGGTGCTGTAGTCCACCGGCGAGCGCATCTCGGCCACTCCGCAGAAATGCCCGCTGCCGTTGACGCTGTAGAGCAGGTAGACGGGGCCCTTGCCGGTGGCGGAGCGGAACGCAGCGTCCAGCCGCTTGTTGCCGTGCTCCGTGCTGCACCAGATGGAGTACTTGATGGAGCGGTGGATGTCGTCCTCCGAGTAGCTCTTGATGATGAAGACGCGGCCGCCGCGCAGGTTCCAGTCGAAGTCCTTGGGGTTGTAGCTGTGGGTGGAGCGCAGCTTCTCCAGCACGGGGTGCGGGTCCCCCGCCGCCCCCCCGAAGGCACCCGCCACGCCGAGCACGCCAGCCACCGTAACCCTGGTTACGCCC